>NC_034202.2:27390467-27550467 GCF_002021735.2 Oncorhynchus kisutch
TACACAAATTACTGATGATTGGCTGAGAGAAATTTATGATAAAATGATTGTGGGGGCTGTCTTGTTAGACTTCAGTGCAGCTTTTGACATTATTGATCATAGTCTGCTGCTGGACAAATCTGGTGTGTTATGGCTTTATACCCCCTGCTATAATGTGGATAAAGAGTTACTTGTCTAACAGAACACAGGGGGGGTTCTTTAATGGAAGCCTCTCAAACATAATCCAGGTAGAAGCAGGAATTCCCCAGGGTAGGAACCTTGCTTTTTACTAACAACATGCCACTGGCTTTGAGTAAGGTCAGTGTGCCTATGTATGCGGATGACTCAACACTATACACGTCAGCTACTACAGCGACTGAAATGACTGCAACACTTAACAAAGAGCTGCAGTTAGTTTCAGAATGGGTAGCAAGGAATAAGTTAGTCCTAAATATTTCCAAAACTGAAATCATTGTATTTGGGACAAATCATTCGCTAAACCTCAACTACATTTTGTAATGAATAATGTGGAAATTGAGGAAGTTGAGGTGACTAACTGCTTGGAGTTACCCTGGATTGTAAACTGTCATGGTCAAAACATATTGATACAACAGTAGCTAAGATGGGGAGAAGTATATCTATAATAAAGTGATGCTCTGCATTCTTAACAACACTATCAACAAGGCAGGACCTAAAGGCCCTAGTTGTGTAACACCTGGACTACTGTTCAGTCATGTGGTCAGGTGCCACAAAGAAGGACTTGGATTCCAGTTGATTCAGAACAGGGCAGAACGGCTGGCCCTTAAAAGTACACGGAGAGCCTACATTAATGACATGCATGTCAATCTCCCATGGCTCAAAGTGGAAGAGAGATTGCATCATCATTACTTGTTTTCGTAAGAGGTGTTGACAAGCTGAAGGTACCGAGCTGTCTGTTTAAACTAATAGCACACAGCTCAGAGACCCATGCATACCCCACAAGACATTTCACCAGAGGTCTCTTCACAGTCCCCAAGTCCAGAACAGACTATGGGAGGTGCACAGTACTACATAGAGCCATGACTACATGGAACACTCCACATCAGGTAACCGCAGTAGAATCAGATTTAAAAAGCATGTAGAAATACAGCTAATAGAACAGCAGGGACTGTGAAGTAACACAGAGGCACAGACACATGCACACACACACAATAACATACACACTATGCACACACGTATACATAGATTTTGTGTTGTAGATATGTGGTAGTGGAGTATGGGCGTGAGGGCACATACTTAGTGTGTTGTGAATAACTGCCTTAATTCTGCCGGAACCCAGGAAGAGTAGCTGAATGGGGATCCATAATAAATACATATATATATATATATATATATATATATATATATATACACTGCTCAAAAAAATAAAGAGAACACTTAAACAACACAATGTAACTCCAAGTCAATCACACTTCTGTGAAATCAAACTGTCCAGTTAGGAAGCAACACTGATTGACAATACATTTCAATTTCACATGCTGTTGTGCAAATGGAATAGACAACAGTTGGAAATTATAGGCAATTAGCAAGACACCCCCAATAAAGGAGTGGTTCTGCAGGTGATAACCACAGACCACTTCTCTGTTCCTATGCTTCCTGGCTGATGTTTTGGTCACTTTTGAATGCTGGCGGTGCTTTCACTCTAGTGGTAGCATGAGACGGAGTCTACAACCCACACAAGTGGCTCAGGTAGTGCAGCTCATCCATGATGGCACATCAATGTGAGCAGTGGCAAGAAGGTTTGCTGTGTCTGTCAGCGTAGTGTCCAGACCATGGAGGCGCTACCAGGAGACAGGCCAGTACATCAGGAGATGTGGAGGAGGCCGTAGGAGGGCAACAACCCAGCAGCAGGACCGCTACCTCCGCCTTTGTGCAAGGAGGAGCAGGAGGAGCCCTGCAAAATGACCTCCAGCAGGCCAAAAATGTGCATGTGTCTGCTCAAACCGTCAGAAACAGATTCCATGAGGGTGGTATGAGGGCCCGACGTCCACAGGTGGGGGTTGTGCTTACAGCCCAACACCGTGCAGGACGTTTGGCATTTGCCAGAGAACACCAAGATTGGCAAATTCACCACTGGCGCCCTGTGCTCTTCACAGATGAAAGCAGGTTCACACTGAGCACATGTGACAGACGTGACAGAGTCTGGAGACGCCATGGAGAACGTTCTGCTGCCTGCAACATCCTCCAGCATGACCGGTTTGGCTGTGCGTCAGTCATGGTGTGGGGCGGCATTTCTTTGGGGAGCCGCACAGCCCTCCATGTGCTTGCCAGAGGTAGCCTGACTGTCATTAGGTACCGAGATGAGATCCTCAGACCCCTTGTGAGACCATATTCTGATGCGGTTGGCCCTGGGTTCCTCCTAATGCAAGACAATGCTAGACCTCTTCTGGCTGTTACTGTGTCAGCAGTTCCTGCAAGAGGAAGGCATTGATGCTATGGACTGGCCCGCCCGTTCCCCAGACCTGAATCCAATTGAGCACATCTGGGACATCATGTCTCGCTCCATCCACCAACGCCACGTTGCACCCCAGACTGTCTCCTCATCAGGAGCATGCCAGGCATTGTAGGGAGGTCATACAGGCACGTGGAGTCCACACACACTACTGAGCCTCATTTTGACTTGTTTTAAGGACATTACATCAAAGTTGGATCAGCCTGTAGTGTGGTTTTCCACTTTCATTTTGAGTGTGACTCCAAATCCAGACCTCCATGGGTTGATACATTTGATTTCCATTGATCATTTTTGTGTGATTTTGTTGTCAGCACATTCAACTATGTAAAGAAAAAAGTATTTAATAAGAATATTTCATTCATTCAGATCTAGGATGTGTTATTTTTTGTGTTCCCTTTATTTTTTTGAGCAGTGTATATAATATATATATGGGGTAAGGGGACTAGGTAACAGGATATAAGATAAACAGAGTAGCAGCAGCTTGCGTCTGGGTGGGTGTTTAGAGTCAGTATAAATGTCTGTGCTTATTATCTGTGAGTGAGTGTTCGTGTGTGTGTTGGAGTGACAGTGTGTGAGTGTGTAGGGCCCTGTTAGTGTGCATAGAGACCGTCTGTGTAGCTATTTATCAGTCTTATTGCTTGGGGATAGAAGTTGTTCAAGAGCCTGTTGGTGTCAGACTTGATGCACTGGTACCGCCTGCCATGCGGAAGCAGAGAGAATAGTCTATGGCTTAGGTGGTTGGAATCTTTAACAATTTTCAATTTGTTCGGCCCCGGGGATGCACTGTGCTGTTTGCACCACTCACTGTAGCGCCATGTAATCGAGGGCAGTGCTATTCCCATACCACGTGGTGATGCAGCCAGTCAAGATGCTCTCAATGGTACGCTGTTGCGTGTTCTTCATGACTCTGTGCGTGTTTTGGACCATTTAAAATCTTTTGAGATTTGAACGCCGAGGAACTAGAAGCTCTCGACCTGCTCCACTGCAGCTCCATCGATGTGGATGGGGGCCTGCTCGCCAGCCCACGATCAGCTCCTTGGTCTTCCTGATTTTGAGGGAGAGGTTGTTGTTCTGGCACCACACTGACAGGTCACTGACGACCTCCCTGTAGGCTGATTTATTGTCGCTGGTGTTCAGGCCTACTACCGTCATGTCGTCAGCAAACTTGATGATGGTGTTAGAATCGAGCGTGGCCACGCAGTCGTGGGTGAACAGGCAGTAAAGGAGGGGACTAAGCACACACCCCTGTGGGGCCCCTGTGTTGAGGGTCAACGTGGCGGAGGTGATGTTGCCTACCGTCACCACATATGGTCGGCCCATCAGGAAGTCGATGATCCAGTTGCAGAGGGAGGTTGTTCAGACCCAAAGTCCTAAGCTTGGTGACGAGCTTGGAGGTGACTGGGGTTTTATAACGCTGAGCTGTAGTCAATGAACAGCATTCTCATATAGGTTTTCCTCTTGTTTAGGTGGGTGAGGGCAATGTGGAGAGCAATTGAGATTGCATCGCCTATGGATCTGTTGGGGCAGTATGCACATTGAGTGTATCTAGGGTGTCTGGGATGGTGGAGTTAATGTGTGCCATAACCAACTTCTCAAAGCACTTCATGACCACAGAAGTGAGTGCCACAGGGCGGTGGTCATTGTGGCAGGAAGTCTTAGAGTTCTTGAGGACAGGAATGATGGTGGTCATCTTAAAACATGTGGTGATTACAGACTGGGACAAGGAGAGGTTGAAAATGACCGTGAATATGCCTGCCAGCTGTTCTGCGCATGCTCTGAGAACGTGCCCTGGAATAACCTATGGACCCGCGGGTGTTGAGCTGATTAAAGACCTTTCTCACATCGACATTGGAGAGCGAGATCACCCAATCCTCTGGGTTGGTGATGGCCCTCACACCCAGCACAATGTTGTTGTTGTCAAAGCGTGCATAAAATGCATTGAGTTCGTCTGGTAGAGTGTCATTGTTGGGCAGATCACGGTTGGGTCTTCCTTTGTATTCCGTAATAGACTGTATCCCCTACCACATTCGGCGTGTGTAGTATGATTCCACCTTATTCCTATATTGCCTTTTTCTTGTTTGATAACTCTGCGGAGGTCATAGCGGGACTGAAATGATGTACAGTGTATATTGACCCACACAATCTTTTCCAGATGGGGGCCTGTTTTTCCAAGGTGTTTAATGGCTGTCCATTGAAGATTCACTGTGCTGTCACATGGGTCCTGCCAAAGACTAAAGGTACACACAGGTTATAAAGACAAACAATTGGTAAATTAAGCTTCTGTCAAACCAGTCAGATCTCAGGGATAATGTCTGACTTTCCTCCCTCAGATCAACACCTCATCCTGGGGACGGAGGAGGGCATTTACACCCTGAACCTCAACGAGCTCCATGAGGACACCATGGAGAAGGTAGCTACCATCAATTGGTTTAACACAAAAAGCAGTGTTGCTCTACCTGTCATTTGTTTGTTGTAATGTATTATTATGTATATATTTTTTCAGTTATTACCCCAGAGGTGCAGCTGGCTGTATGTAATGAACAACGTGCTAATGTCTATCTCAGGTAGGGCCCTCCGTGTCTCCACCACACCCTAATACTTATGTTCTATCTAGATGTGTGTGTTGACTGTCTTTGTGCTCCGTAGGGAAATCATCCCAGCTGTGCTCCCAGAGGCTGACTACCCTGTTTGACCGTAGACATCTGCAGAAGAGGCAGGGCCACCTGTACATCAACGCCCACCGCCTCACTGAGAGGATCAACTCAAGGTAGGGACACCCCACCACTGGTCAGAAGGAGGCTGTAGTGAAAATACCAATGGTTTATATATATACACTAGATAACTAGTGCTGTGTTGAAGCCACTGACTCCATCTTGGCATTCTCCCAATGGTCACAAAAATATTTTGGACACTATAGAAATACATTTACTAATGTCTACATTTGTGTTTGCCACATTTATTCCATTACAGACACTTTAATGCATACTTTGACATTATATTATGTGAGCTAAACATACAAATAGAAAATGAAAAATATATACAAACATTTTCCTTCGTGTAGTTTTTAAAAATGTATTAATGTAACTGCCCCCACTACAACAATAACATACTAAATGCATGGAATTTGGACCTTGAAACATTTAATTGGAATACAGTAGAATTTCATTCATTCCTATAGAGGACTGCTCCTACTGGGAAGTGCCAATATAGCCAACAGGGGGCTTCAAATCCTCTCAATGGCCAATACATAGCATCAGCAATCCAAGGTTTCTATATATCATTGGAAAATACCAGAGCACTGATACTAACATGAGAGGAAGGGAAATCATCCTGGAAATTGTACCAAAAAAAATGTCATGTTAATGTGTTCTCTGTTTTAGAAAGTTTTCTGTGTCTGGGAAGATATCAGACACCAAAGGCTGTCGACGCTGCAGTGTTGGTAAGAAACATGTTATTTTAGTTTAAAATGGAGGTGTACTGCACAGTATCTATGACTAAGATGACATCTCTCTCTCCCTTTCTTTCTGTCTCCCTTCTGCCTTATCAATGCTTCTCAGTGCATAACCCGTACACTGACAGCACATTTTTGTGTGCTGTTGTACCAACTGGCCTTGTCCTACTTTTATGGTATGAGCCTCTTCAGAAGTTCATGCAACTCAAGGTGTGTGATCCCAATGCACATATATACAATTCTAGCATAGCTTTTTTTAAATATATATATATATACAGTACCAGTCAAAAGTTGACACACCTACACATTCCACGGTTTTTCTTTTTTTTACTATTTTCTATAACACATATGGAATCATGTAGTAACCAAAAAAGTGTTAAACAAATCAAAACATTTTTTATATTTGAAATTCTTCGAAGTAGACACCCTTTGCCTTGATGACAGCTTTTGCACACTGTTGGCATTCTCTCAACCAGCTTCATGAGGTAGTCACCTGGAATTTCAATTAACAGGTGTGCCTTTTTAAAAGTTAATTTGTGGAATTTCTTTCCTTAATGCAAATCAGTTTTGTTATGGCAAGGTAGGAGTGGCATACAGAAGATAGCCCTATTTGGTCAAATACCAAGTCCATATTATGGCCAGAACAGCTCAAATAAGCAAAGAGAAACGACAGTCCATCATTACTTTAAGACATGAAGCTCAGTCAATCAGGAACATTTCAAGAACTTTAAAAGTTTCTTCAAGTGCATTCGCAAAAACCATCAAGCACTATGATGAAACTGGCTCTCATGAGGACCACCACAGGAAAGGAAGACCCAGAGTTACATCTGCTGCAGAGGATAAGTTCATTAGAGTTACCAGCCTTAGAAATTGCAGCCCAAATAAATGCTTCACAGGGTTCAAGTAACAGAAACACATCTCAACGGCAACTGTTCAGAGGAGAATATGTGAATCAGGCCTTCATCAAATCGAATCAAATTTATTTATTTAGCCCTTCGTACATCAGCTAATATCTCAAAGTGCTGTACAGAAACCCAGCCTAAAACCCCAAACAGCAAGCAATGCAGGTGTAGAAGCACGGTTGAATTGCTGCAAAGAAACCACTACTACAGGAAACCAATAAAAAGAAGAGACTTGCTTGGGCTAAGAAACACAAGCAATGTATATTAGACCAGTGGGAAACTGTCCTTTGGCTACCACAGCATTCTGCAGCAAAACGCCATCCCATCTGGTTTGCGCTTAGTGGGAGTTTCATTTGTTTTTCAACAATAACCCAACACACCTCCAGGTTTTGTAACAGCTATTTGACCAAGAAGGAGAGTGATGGAGTGCTGCATCAGATGACATGGCCTCCACAATAACCCAACCTCAACCCAATTGTGATGGTTTGGGATGAGTTGGACCGCAGAGTGAAGGAAAAGCAGCCAACAAGTGCTCAGCATATGTGGGAACTCCTTGAAGCCTGTTGGAAAAGCAATCCAGGTGAAGCTGGTTGAGGGAACGCCAAGAGTGTTGTCGTGTCTTTACTATCATTAAATGTAAAGACTGTTATTTTATCAAATTAATTCTCTGTGTAATAATAATAATTATTGTTATTATGTGATGAAACTAATCATGTAAACTTGAATTAACTAGGAAGTCGGGGCACCACTGGAAAATGTTTGTAGTCTCTATTTCCCGAATCGACTCTTCATATATTTTAATATCTAATCGAGTACAGTCTTCTATTAATGATTGTTAGTCTTTACCTTCCATTAGTCTCATTCCAAACGTCGTAAAATTCTTGGTTTTCTGCACGAACCCAAGCTTAAATTATGAATCAGCGATGTACAAATCTGCTTAATTATTTATTTACTAACTAACTAATCAAATCACAGAAATACATGAAAACACACACAATTAGTTCATACATTGGGTTGCTACATGATACAATGAAAAGGTCCCTAGTGGGCTAAGCTGATAGGACAGCTTGGTAGACAAAAAGAAAGGGGTTGGACTGAGAGAGCAGAAAAGACAAATGGATTCACTACACACAGACTATAATTATATTCATTGAAATGCTAATCCTTTGTACATGAACGGCCGCTCATTCGAGAATAATTGCAATATACAGTTGAAGTCGGAAGTTTACATACACTTAGGTTGGCGTCATTAAAACTGTTTTTCAACCACTCCACAAATTTCTTGTTAACAAACTATAGTTTTGACAGGTCTGTTAGGACATCTACTTTGTGCATGACACAATTCATTTTTCCAACAATTATTTACAGTCAGATTATTCCACTTATAATTCATGGTATCACAATTCCAGTGGGTCAGAGGTTTACATACACTAAGTTGACTGTGCCTTTAAACAGCTTGGAAAAAAATTATGTCATGGCTATAGAAGCTTCTGTTAGACTAATTGACATCATTTGAGTCAATTGGAGGTGTACCTGTGGATGTATTTCAAGGCCTACCTTCAAACTCAGTGCCTCCTTGCTTGACATCATGGGAACATTTTTTTTAAATCAGCCAAGACCTCAGAAAACAAATTGTAGACCTCCACAAATCTGGTTCATCCTTGAGAGCAATTTCCAAATGCCTGAAGGTACCACATTCATCTGTACAAACAATAGTACGCAAGTATAAACACCATGGGACCATGCAGGCATCATACCGCTCAGGATGGAGACGCGTTCTGTCTCCTAGAGATGAACGTACTTTGGTGCGAAAAGTGCAAATCAATCCCAGAACAACAGCAAAGGACCTTGTGAAGATGCTGGAGGAAACAGGTACACAAGTATCTACATCCACAGTAAAACGAGTCCTATATCGACATAACCTGAAAGCCCGCTTTAGCAAGGAAGAAGCCACTGCTCCAAAACTGCCATAAAAAAGCCAGACTACGGTTTGCAACTGCACATGGGGACAAAGATCGTACTTTTTGGAGAAATGTCTTCTGGTCTGATAAAACAAAAATAGAACTCATTGGCCATAACAACCCTCGTTATGTTTGGAGGAAAAAGGGGAAGGCTTGCAAGCCGATGAACACCATCTCAACCATGAAGCACGGGGGTGTTAGCATCATGTTGTGGGGGTGCGTTGCTGCAGGAGGGACTGGTGCACTTCACAAAATAGATGGCATCAAGAGGGAGGAAAATGTGTGGATATATTGACGCAACATCTCAAGACATCAGTCAGGAAGTTAAAGCTTGGTTGCAAATGGGTCTCCCAAATGGACAATGACCCCAAGCAAACTTCCAAATTTGTCAAAATGGCTTAAGGACAACAAAGTCAAGGTATGGGAGTGGCTATCACAAAGCCCCGATCTCAATCCTGTAAACTTCCAACTTCAAATGTATATATATTTGCGCCCGTATGTCGTTGTTGTCTTCTCTGTTGGAATCCTCGGTCATCCTGTAGAGTCTCTGGTTAACTTTCATTGAACTCAGTCTTTTGTGTTTGTAGGTGGTTAGGATGGATACTTCAGAGTACCATTCGGAAATGTTCTCATAGAGTAGATACTTCAGCGGTTGTCGGTAATCTTGTTCTAGGTTTCCGTAATTTCTAGCTGCAGACTAGTAAATATTTATCTAAGATTTGCTCTTAGTCTGTGGGGATTGATAGTCTCATAGTTTAACCATTTCCGGCCGTGTAGCCAATACTCCACGTGATATAGTCTTGTCCTTTGGTAGAGTTGTAGTTTAAACCACTTCACACACCAGCGTCACCCGGGATGTTTTGGTCTTAACCATTCAAGACGTCCAGCTTACCGTGGGTCTCTTTGACATGAAATGTACATTTTGCCACAGGTGGTTTTATACATTTCAGTAGAAAAGGGCGGTTCCATGATGCCAGATGTAATGGCTGGCCTAACGGGGGCGTGGCCATTGACAAGTTCAACTTTACATGGAAGAAAATTCGCTCATTTTCAAGGTTAATATCACATTACATAGTTTCATGTTTAATCACATACGTTTCACAATATTTAGATCTAAACCTGACAGCTGGGACATGTATACTTTAGGAGATACCGTTATGTGTGTTTCCTGTCCTTCATGAGATCACCAAATGAAACACACTCATCATAACTGTCCCTTAACCGTCCACAGACCATTCTCAAAAGTAGAAATATTGTTTTAATTCTCCCATTTTGGAGATTTAGGAGTTTGGCCAAGTGAAGTCGTTGTTCTCTCCATGCTCTCTCCCTCTCTACTGCATGGCAGTTTCTACCCCATATTTATGACCTGAGGTACTAATCCTGGTTTAGGAGGGAGGGAGGGGGAGCCACGATCTACACCCAAAAAGGGCCACGTCATAACCGTGTGTAAACCTTTCATCCAAGCAAAGGGTGGCTAACACTTTTTTTTTGGTTACTACATGATTCCATTTGTTTTTTCAAAGTTTTGATGTCTTCATTATTATTCTATAATGTAGAAAAAAGAAAGAAAAACCCTTGAATGAGTAGGGGTGTCCAAACTCTTGACTGTTACTGTATATAGAAAAGCATTGCAAAGAATTCCGACGATGTCCTCCCGCTCTCTCCTTCCCCTCTCAGTACATAGCTGTGAGTCTCCCAGAAACCCTCCCTATCTTTGAGCTGCTTGTCCTGGAGACTGATGAGCTGCCACAGGTGTGTGTAGGTGTGAGTAGGCTACAGACCCCTGTCAAGACCTGTGAGCGGGTCCACTTTGACATCATCCACCTGAATGACACACCAAGAGCCCAGTCAGGTACTGTAGATGGAATCGATGTCATTATTATTATTATGATAATCACCCTCCATCATTAATTTGATATTTTCATGTAGTTTTAATCTAGACAAACACCAGCAGAGTGTACAAGCTGTGATGCTATTGTTTGTGATGTTTTCACAGATAGTCGATCTATGAAGGTGATGCAGGTAACCCAGCTGGACAGAGACACAGTCCTGATCGGTCTGGAGAGTGAGTTCATTCTTCTTCTTTTTTTCAATCGTCTTCTTTCAGTATCATTTGGTCAGGAACATTGGATGTGTTAGTGTTCTATTCAGAGCGATAAAGACTCTTGAATGAAAGAAAAAAAGCAATGATTGATTTGTGACCGTTTTTCCATTGTACCTTTGCAGATACTGTGAACATTGTGAACCTGGATGGCAGCCCAAGCAAAGGGATGACCTCAAAGTTGACCTTTGACTTTTCCATTGAGACTCTTGGTAAGGGAATAGATGCGTTCGGATTTCTAATAATTTAGCTTGGTCTCTGGATTGGAGCAGAGGAGGCTGCTGGGCGGGGGGGGGGGGGGGGCTCATAATGTCTGGAATGGAGTCAATGGAAAGGTATCAAACGTGGTTGAGACCATTCCATTGACTCCTTTCCAGCCATTACTATGAGCCGTCCTCCCCTCAGCAGCCTCAACTGGATAGGAGGTGAATAAATTGTTCTTTGCAGTATGTTTGCAGGACAGTGTTCTGGCTTTCTGGAAGCATGGGCTTAAAGGTAGAAGCCTACATAGTGATGAGGTAAGGCAGAACAAGTTTTTCATGCCAGGCCAGCTTTTCAGTGTTGTCAGACTCTCCTATTGACAATAAAATGCTGTTGTGACATCTGTGATGTTTTTCATAGGTTACACAAGAGATCACGGATGAAAGTCGAATATTCAGAGTCTTGGGAACCTCAAGGCATGTCTCTTAATTATAGGAGTTTGATAGCAATTTGATAACAAAACATTTCTGTCAAATCATTGAAGCAAAATAAAAAATGTGTTGCACATTAACATATGCTTTCATTCCTCAGGGACATTATCTTGCAGAGTACTCCCACGGACAATCCATCAGCCTTAAGCAACTTGTACATCCTGACAGGTCATGAGAGTAGCTACTGAAGAAATCAGAGAATGGAGGACCTTCTGTCTCGAGGAAGTACACAGCAGTCTCCTGCTACTCCTAAAAGGACAAGCGCCAAGTCAATTAGGATGGAACAAGGAGCAAAGCTGCTTACAATGGCGAGTTGTTTGCAGAAGAGACACTGCAGGAACTGTCTGAGCTGTGATTGGAGTGGGTCTCCTCAGGCTCTCTTCACATCCATGTGCCAAATGAACCTGTGAATATCAGTGGTTCTTAACATTACCATTGGTCTAGGCTACATAAAGATCTTGGCAAGGATTTAAAACCACACTTGTGTGCATTCATCTGACTGGTTGTGACTGGGAGAGTCCCCTCCCCCCCAACTGTATCTCAAGACTGTCTAAGTCTGCAGTAACCCAGTACCAGTCTGGACAATACTTCCCATAGGGCTGTGGTGTCAGTACTGAAGGGAAGAAAAGTAGAGGTCACAGTGTCCATGGTGTGAGGTGGAAAGCAATGGTATCATGTAGTAGCAGCTCTGTGTGTAGGCTACCTGAAGAAGTTATATGCAGTGAAAAACACTTATTCACCATGGGTTGATGCATAGTAGGCTGCTGAGTGAAGAATGTCTCATAATAGTAGCCGGAACAGAGCAAATGAAGGGCATTAAACACCTGGAAACCATGTGTTTGATGTATTTGATACCATTCTACTGATTCAGCTCCAGTCATTACCACAAGCCCGTTTTCCCAGATTAAGGTTCCACCAACCTGTGGCTGATAGAGAATAAATATGGAAAACATAAGTGACAGCAATTGTTTTTTCAGTGTTCTAATTAGCGGGATCAAATGTCAACAATATGTGATTTATAGAGGCCTATTAGATTTGTTGTGCTGTGAAGCTGGCTGCTAGACTCAAAATAAAAACTGACCAGATGGATATTCCCTGTCAAGCAGAAGCAAATCATTCATATCCATATGTTTCTTCTTTTATGTCCATATGTTTAAATATAGTCAATTGTTTTGTCCAGTAGAAAGAGAAGTTGAGTTATTTTGACAACCCCAAAAAAGGTGACAGAAACAGTGACGCATGTGTCTCTGTACATTCAGTATTCGGCTCCACCCAACTGCTGATAACTTCAGCCAGCCACATCAACGCAGGTCTGACTCTGACAAGTCGTCGACTGCTCTGCCTTTGGGAGAGCGTTTGTACTCGCTAAATCCACAGATGAATAGCCTGTCGTAACATCTAAGACATTGCTTTACAACTATTAATTATATATTTTTAACATCTAGATCGATTGTTATTATGGAACGAACTAGTCGCCTGTTGTTTTGAAGTAGCTAGCTACGACGACTTAATAGCAGCTAGCTCGCTAGCTAAGTCAAGATACTGGTAACTAGCTCCTATCTGAGGTTACGTTGTTTTTCCAAAGGAAAAAAGGTTGCTACGTCTAACTAGCGAATAACAAAAAGCAAACTACGTTAACTAGCTAGTCTAGCTAGCTAAAACTATTATTTAATTGGTTGGCTTTCTGTTCCTTTGGATGCGGAAGATGGCCCAGTCACCGGGTGCGGTGCAAGTGCCTGGGATGCAGGTAAGTGGAGGCCTCCAACTTTTTCTACAACGAAACCATTTAGCTAGCTTGCTAGCTGTGAAGCTAGTTAGCAAACGTTAGCTAACTTTCAAGGCGTTGCTAGTTAGATGGTGTGTAACTTTAGAACTAACGTTACATTTTGTAACTAGCTGTCTCAGTGGTTGGATTGCAAGATCGTTTTTGAGGGGCATTATGATACTAACAAATCAAAGTCGGCTTGCTACCTTTTTATTAGCACTCATGACCGCAGGTATTCAACGACAGTTCAGTGGAAGGAATGACAAATGTCTGACATTGTGTAACAGGTGAGCTAAATGACCTAACGTTAGTCCACGCGAGCTAAGCTATCTGCTTGCCTTGTTTACTATCTAGCTATATATTTTGAGGGTGGCGTTGGTCATCTTAGCAATCAAGGAAAGGTTAATTGGCTAATTGGTAGGTGACGTTTCATAAAGGCACAGGTGTTCACATCTGGTCGCCTGAAATTATATTTTGTTGAATCCATTGCCGTGGCAAATTTAGCCTTACATGTCATTGTTTAGGCGGCCATAAGGTCACCGTTCCCTAGATTTGTGACTTGAAATAGGCCTAAGCCACTAGCTACAACTGCTGCTTTCCATTTACAGCCTGTAATCTGACATGGGTGAGAACCTTTAAGTGCAATAACGTTAGCGATATTATTGGGGCCCGTCTGTCATTGATGTGAACACCAGAGGGAAGATTGCTCCATGTGAACGTGTGTGTGGAGCTATAAGTTGAAACTGGAGCAGCAGCATGACAAGGTATCATATCAGGGTTCCATAGCCAATGGCTAAACAGTTGAAACTGGAGCAGCAACACGACCAGGTGGGACAGGGAAGGCCAGGTAGTCCTGAGGCATGGCCCTAGGGTTCAGGTTTTCTGGGAGGGGAGAGAGATGGGAGAGTTAGAGGGAGCATATTAAAATTCACACAGGAGCCCAGATAAGACAGGAGAAATTCACCAGATAGGACAGACTGACCCTAGTCCCCCTGCACATAGACTATTGCAGCATAGATACTGGAGGCGGAGACAGGGGTCAGGGCACACTGTGACCCTGTCCGGGGGGGACAGGGCCAACCAGGCAGGATATAACCCTGCCAACTTTGCCAAAGCACAGCCCCCACACCAGCCAATTAATTCCTATCCAACTGTCTCTCCAGGGAGATCAGCAGCTCCCCTCTCCCTTATTATTTCCTGTTGTTTTCTTATGTAGCCTGGTCATTAGGCCTACCTGGAGTCCAAAGTCTGACGCTAAATCAGGCCGCAAGCCTTAATGTCTTGTGAAACTGGTATGATACTGCCAACTATGACCAGTAGCATTGGTCATGTTGAAGTGTTGTTCTGTAAGCTTGTAGAGGGTGTGGCCTGAGATGAAGTATTCCTTACCCTCTTGTCATCACTCTGGCTTCCTGTGGGTAACTCCTGAGGTGGAGCTAGGCTAGTTGTCAACAGTGCAGGAATATTGAAATGGCCCGTTAGGACTGTTTGTGCACGTGTGTATGTTAGGCTAAATGTTTAGTATGCTGCATATTCTCTCCACAATGTGCATAGGGGCCTATTCTCTTCAGCTTTTAGTTTTGAATATAAAAAAGTTTCATGCGTGAGACAAGGGGGCAGGCAGGATACAGCCTCCTATCGCTGCTCTGGCCCTCTGTGACGCCATGAGCCGCACTCTGCTCACCCAGACACGGACACTGGTGCCATTCTAGGTAGTGCTGGAGCACCACACGTCCAAAGGTGTTGAAAGACAAGGAAGTCCTCTAGCCCTGCCTCTGTGCCATGCAGTGCTATTAATAGTCAGGGCAGGGCGAGATCAGGGCTGATGCCTCTGATTTCTTCCACTCTCTATACACCACTCTCTATGCCTTCTGGAACTGGAACCTCATTCTTCCTGTGTCAGGTGAGGCAGAGGGGTCATGATGATATCAAAACACGTCTGCTTCCCAGTGTTCTCAAGGCAGCACTCTCAACTTTGCTGAATTTGAAATGTCCCACATTTTGAACAAGGAAAGTTTTTATAATAAGCTTAACAGAGAAGAAAGTGTTTCATTTATTTGGATCCTCCAGCTTCCTTTTGCAAACATGCTTGTGGATATTTAGGGATGGGCTACATTGCAGCAACAGTGCAGATTTATATGGATTTTCCTAATTGGGTGTTTTTGATCAAATAGTTGATCATCAGTTTTATGCAATGGCCTATCAATAAAATGTATTTTATTTTTTTACCTGATCCAACAGTATAAACTAGCTACATAACTTGTATGTCTTCGTCTCTCGACCTTCAGAACAGCCGGACGGACCCTGAGGAGCTGTTCACCAAGCTTGAGCGTATTGGGAAGGGCTCCTTTGGCGAGGTGTTCAAGGGCATCGACAACCGCACCCAGAAAGTGGTGGCCATCAAGACCATAGACCTGGAGGAAGCTGAGGATGAGATGGAGGACATCCAGCAGGAGATCACCGTGCTCAGCCAGTGTGACAGCCCCTACGTCACCAAGTACTACGGCTCCTACCTCAAGGTAACACACACTGCTTACTAGGAATTGATTGACAAATGCCTGAACACAAACATCTAACAAAGCGTAGGCCCCACACTCTAGCATACAGCTTGCTGTTGCTTGGTGGAATGTTACCTCATACTTGGAGACCTCGGGCAATATTACACTCACAGCTGGGAGTGTAAATCAGCTACAATTCAACAGGAGATGTTAACGCCTGTTCCTTCAAAATGATAATGGATCAGTCTGTACCATAGAAATACAGTGTCACTTATCAGAAGAACCCTATTTTACAATACGTGTATTTCTAGAAGAGGCAGATGTGACTTACCCCTGGTTAAATACACCAGGGCCTTGAAATGTTACAATAACTCAGTGGAGGCTTTCATAAAAATATTTTTTATATAAAACTATTCTAAATATATTGTCACCAAATAACTTTTAAAACACTGTTGTACAATGGTCTACAGTATCCTCAACAGCACTCTGTAGGGTAGCGCAATGGTGTATCTGGACGACAGCTATTTTACGTCCTCCTCTGGGTACATAGACTTCAATATAAAACCTAGGAGGCTCATGGTTCTCATCCCCTTCCATAGACTTACACATTAATTATGACAACTTCCGGTGGATGTCCTCCAACCTATCAGAGCTCTTGCAGCATGAACTGACATGTTGTCCATCCAATCAAAGGATCAGAGAATGAATCTAGTACTGAAAGCATAAGCTCCACCTAGCTACTGCAGTGCATAACATGTGGTGAGTAGTAGACTCTGAGAGAGCCGGACAATAGTTGAACAGTTAACAAATTACTTAAATTGAGGAGCAGCAGGAGTTTCATTTTCACACTGTGCTAGCTAATGCAGCTAATTTAGCCTATACAACAACCTGACTCAGAGGAATGATATTTGTTAGCTAGCTGGCTGATGCTATCCAACACCAACTTTTCCAAATCCTTAAGTCCATGTAAGCTTTCGGATTTATAAATGTATTGCCACCAGGGCCCGCCTATGTAACTGCTTGTTGTACACTACGGCGTGATTGTACACATGGATTGGAGCTTATGCGGTTGTCGATGCCCTTGAACACCTCGCCAAAGGAGGCCTTCCTTTACTAACTTGTTAGTTGTAGTAGCTATTTTGACTATGACGGTGACGATGTAGGCTGTGTAGCGGTTATGGTATGAAGGTTTGGCTTATAGATGTTTGTTCGCCTGGTCACAGACAGCTGTTGTGCAAAGGAAAAATGTGAGAGAAGAGCAGGTAGATGTGACAATGCTGTTTGTATAACTGCTATGAAAGTGAACTTTGGGTGTATTCCACCAATTCTGTTGCAAAACATTTCTTGAATGCAATGAAATTGGAATGGATTTACCTGAATTTGTCCAAAATAAACTTGTTTGGACTAATGATTACATCCTAGATCTGCTAAATGCAGGCAAGAGTGTGCAAGGTGGTATTGAATGTGTCAATGTCTGTCACCTTGATTACTCCAATTTGTGTCTCGAGGCCTATTTTTATAAACATTAATTTGTAGGCTAGGTTGTAGCACCCTCATGTGTATAGGCAGGCCTGGCATTTTGTGTTTTTTTGTGTTTGTTTTGGGGGGGGGGGGGGGATTTGGCCTTCTGGAGGTGCCCATCTGCTAGGGCACCAAGGCCATTAACCTCTCTGGTACAAGTGGGATGCTAGCGTCCCACCTCGACAACAGCCAGTGAAATTGCAGGGCGCCAAATTCAAAACAACAGATACCATAATTAAAATTCCTCAAACATACAAGTACTGTACACCATTTTATAGATAAACTTCTTGTAAATCCAACCACAGTGTCCGATTTCAAAAAGGCTTTTCTGCGAAAGCACACCGTGCGATTATGTCAGCACCTAGTCACAGCCATTTTCCAGCCAAGGAGAGGGCTCACAAGTCAGAAATAGCGATGAAATGAATCACTAACCTTTGATCTTCATCAGATGGCACTCATAGGACTTCATGTTACACAATACATGTATGTTTTGTTCGATAAAGTTCATATTTGTATCCAAAAATCTGTTTACATTGGCGCTTTATGTTCAGGAATGCATTGTCAAACAAACATCCAGTGAAAGTGCAGAGAGCCACATCAAATTTCAGAAATACTCATCATAAACATTGATAAACGATTCAAGTGTTAAACATACGAATAAATAAACTTCTCCTTAATGCAACCGCTCAGATTTCAAAAAGGCTTTACTGCGAAAGCACACTTTGCGATTGTTAGGTCAGCACCTAGCCACAGAAACCCATACAGCCATTTTCCAGCCAAGGAGAGGGCTCTCAAGTCAGAAATAGCATGAAAATTAATCACTTAGCTTTGATCTTCATCTGGTGGCACTCCCAGGTCTCCATGTTAGACAAATGTTTGTTTTGTTCGATAATGTCCCTCTTTATGACCAAAAACCTCCTTTTTGTTTGCACGTTTTGTCCAGTAATCCGAATGCTCAAGGCGCGTGCACTAAGTCCAGACAAAGTTTATTTTTTATTTTTTATTTTTTTAAGTACAATAAAAGTTAGTAGAAACATGCCAAACGATGTTTAGAATCAATTTTCCGTTTTTTTTGTTATAAATAATCATATTTCAACCGGACAAAAGCTTCGTCAATAGAAAAAGAGAAAAAAGAGGCACGTTCGCGATCAGGCGCATGGCTGATGTCTGGAAATTTCCACTGGCCCCTGATTGCAAGTGCTGTACAGAAACCCAGCCTAAAACCCCAAACAGCAAACATTGCAGGTGGAGAAGAAAATAAAAAAACTTGACTTGAAATTGAGCTCCGGTGCATCCTTTATCCATTGATCCTCCTTGAGATGTTTCTACAGCTTGATTGGAGTCCGCCTGTGGTAAATTCAATTGATTGGAGAGGCACGCGCCTGTTTATATAAGGTCCCAACGTTGACCGTGCATGTCAGAGGAATAACCAAGCCATAAGGTTGAAGGAATTGTCCGTAGAGCTCAGAGACAGGATTGTGTCAAGGCACAGATCTGAGGAAGGGTACCAAAAAATGTCTGCAGCATTGAAGGTCCCCAAAAACACAGTGGCCTCCATCATTCTTAAAAGGAAGAAGTTTGAAACTACTAAGGCTTTTTCTAGAGCTGGCTGCCCGGCCAAACTGAGCAATCTGGGGAGTAGGTCACCTCCCTGACCAAGGCCCAAGAACACGATGGTCACTCTTGACAGATCTCCGGAGTCCTCTGTGGAGATGGGAGAGCCTTCCAGAAGGACAACCATCTCTGCAGCACTCTACCAATTAGGCCTTTATGGTAGTGGCCAGACGGAAGCCACTCCTCAGTAAAAGGCACATGACAGCCTGCTTGGAGTTTGTCAAAAGGCACCTAAAGACTCTCAGACCATGAGAGAAACAAGAGTCTCTGATCTGATGAAACCAAGATTGAACTGCATCAGCCTTTTTTTATTGTATTTTTTTTAATGTACAGTGGCTGTATTAATTAGGGATCTATCACATCCCACAACTGTCCCAAGCTGATCCGTAGAACCTGTTTCTTTTTTTGTAATATGCGGGATAGTAGATTGACACAGGCTAGTGCTTTTTGCTGTTCTTTACTCATCTTGTTAGTTGAGTAATGGGACAGTTTTTCTAACATCTTCAATATGCGTATCTGAAATCTAGAAGGACACGTGCCTTTGTATCTCTATTGTCTGGCTTCACTTGTCGCCTGCTTCGGCTCCACTTGTCGCCTGCTTCGGCTCCACTTGTCGCCTGCTTCGGCTCCACTTGTCGCCTGCTTCGGCTCCACTTGTCGCCTGCTTCGGCTCCACTTGTCGCCTGCTTCGGCTCCACTTGTCGCCTGCTTTGGCTTCACTTGTCACCTGCTTTTGAGTTGCAATGCCTGTGAGAAGAAGAACTTAATCACGTGACTGGCATTGGCTAATAAGAAGTGAGATATCTAAGAGAGCCGTGTGAGGTGGTGCTTCGGAGCACAGCGATTGGCAGCGGGGAGAAGAGAATTATAATTATTATATTCAGCCCCAGGGCATAACGGCCACTTTTTGATATTTTTTTGAGGGCAATTGCGGTGATGTTGGGAAATTCGATACTCATGTAGTACCCTAAACTTATCAATGTTATATTGAGCTGGGTGTATGGAAAATGAATGACAGTCATCCAACATACTGTAGTAGAAGGCCATGCTCATCAAAAAGTAAATCGTCCTCCCTTATCTTAAACAACACCGACCGCCACACCTGTATTTCTAGAAGAGGGAGATGTGACTCACCCCTGGTTAAATACACCAGGGCCTTGAAATGTTACAATACCTGTATTTCTAGGAGAGAGAGATGTGACTCACCCCTGTGTGTTTCATTCTATAGCTAGAGGACTCCTGATATCTCCAGGAGTGATATGTATCTGTTGTTCAGTAGTGTTTTTTTTTCTAGCTAGGGCCATTTACTTTAAGTGCTGCCTGTCTTCCCAGTAGCCTACTCTGTGTGTGAACTGTTGACTGCTCATGAATTGCAGATTGTTGACAAATGAATCAAGATCAAGGGGCAAGGCAATTTGTGACTTATTTTGGTAATCAGTGGCTGTATTGGAGGGGGAGTGGTTTCTTCTCTACTTCAGTCTACCCTGGTTTCTCAGCGGCAGCTGTAAGCGCCAGTCGTGTCAGTGGTGGTCTCATCTGCAAAGCTAAGATGGTTCTGCCGAGTAGTTTGAGGAAGGAACACGAGGAAGGCGCTACACCACTCTCTCACTTGATTATCTTAGCTAGCTATTTTCTGATCTCATTTTGCTCTTTTGCAGCTTTGACACCTGTGTGTTTTCTATACCAGTTCACTCCTCTCCCTGTAGGCTTTACAGACGCTCCCCACCCCTTGACTGTAAACCTTCTAATTTAGTGTACTCCGCACACAACCCATGTGGAATAAAGGGTCTCTGGCAGCGTTTGGAACTGCCGATCTGCGCTAAAGAACGCAGAGTTCATCTCGGCCTATGCTGCCCTTCGGTCCATTGACTTTTTTGGCCCTGATGGGAGACATGGATCACCCCAGAGAACACTGCTGCTCTCTCTTCATCTGACTATGTTTTATCTCACAGTCCGAGAGCATCTGGTTGTTGCGGTGGTGGTACATGGCTACTCATTTCTCCCTCTCACCTGTCCATCTCCTCATTTGAATTCCATACTGCCATTGTAACTTGTCCACTCAAGCTTAACATTGTCGTCTCACCTACCAGGTAAGCTTGACACCTTGATGAGCTAATTTCTTGACAACGGTTCATCACTTTTTGTACTTAGCGACTTCAACCTCCAGACGTCTGCCTTCGACTAATTTATTTTTGACCTCACCCTTTCCCAATCCCCTCCAAATCACAAGGCAGGCAATACGCTAGAGGTTGTTCACCTACTAATCTCACTGCAACCCCCCTCCACATATTAGATCCCTACTTTGTTTCATTTTCTGTCTCCTTTTCCTCCAACTCTAACCACTCAACCCTACCCAGATGGTCATCTGCCGTCGCAATCTACTTTCTCCTCTTATGTCCTATCATTTCTCCCTTCTGCTAAATCCTAATTTCCTTCCTGTCTCCTCATTCTGTCTCTTCAACCCTACTCTCCTCCTTTTCCACATCCTATCACTCGCACTGTCCCCTTTCCTCCCAGCCAGCTCGGGACTGTGGCAGAATGACTCATTGCAAGCTTAAAGAACAGGACTGCAGGCAGCTGAGTGAAAACTGAGGGAAACACAACTTTTTGTAAGCCTATCATCCTTTCACACCTTTCTACCTTTTCTTCCTCTGTATCAGCTTCTGAAACTACTTTCTATCAATCTAAATTTCAAGCTTCTGCATCTAACCCTAGGAAATTCTGTTCCACCTTCTCCCTCCCTCTGCGGGCGACTTTGTCAACCACTTTTAAAAAGTTGATGACATCCGGTCCTCATTCACCCAGTTTGAATATTTTCTATTACCACCAAGATCTGCACTGGTCCCACTCTCACACAGAACTACTCTACACCTTGACCTCTTTCTCCCCTCGCTCTCCAGATGAATTATTGCGTCTAGTGAGATCTGCAGCCCGACAACCTGCCCGCTCGACCCCATCCCCTCCTGCCTTCTCCAGACCATCTCAGGAGACCTTTTCCCATTCCTCATTAACTCATCCCTGACCACTGGCTGCATCCCCTCGCTCCCTTCCGGAAACCAACTCGACTCATCTGACGTCAAAAACTATAGACCTGTATCATTTTCTTTCCTGATTTAACTCTCTCGTTATCTCTCTCAGAATGAGCTTCTTGACCCTAACCAGTCAGGCTTCAAGACGGGTCATTCAACACAGACAGCTCTTCTCTGTGTCAGAGGCTCTCCGCACCAAAGCTGACTCTCTCTCCTCTGTTCTCATCCTCCTAGATGGAGTCGCTTCCTTTGACACCGCGAACCATCAGATCCTCGGCTCCACCCTCTCAGGGCTGGTTGTCTCAGGCACTACACACTCTTGGATTGCATCCTACCTGGCAGGCTGCTTCCATGTGGAGAGGATCTGTGTCTGCACCATGTACTCTCACTACTGGTGTTCCCCCAGGGCTCAGTTCTTGGCCATCTTCTCTCTATACACCAAGTTACTCGGTTCCATCATATCCTCACATGGTCTCTCCTATCATTGTTGTGCCGATGACAGTCAACCACTCCCACCCCACCCCCCTAACTGACACGCATTGCTGCGTGCCTGGCATATATCTCCGCTTGGATGTAGGCCAACCACAAGCTTAATCTCGGCAAGACAGACCTGCTCTTGTTGTTCCTCGGCCATGAACTGCTTGCGTTCAGTCTGCATGCTCAATGCTGCACATGCAACAATGTTGGTGAAAACTATCCTGTTTTTGCTTAATATAAATCCACTAATTACACTTTGTTTGTGTTTTTTACATCTGCAAACAGCTATCTTTTTTAAAATTTCTTAGCAAGTTGGACCTAAATCTTGTTAGCTTCTAATGCTAATCGCTAGTTAGCTGGCTATCTACCTAATAAAGGTACTGAGTCAGAGCAAAAGTAATTAGCTATACAGCCTATAATACCAGTGATGGTGTAGACATAAATCAGCAAATCAGTTTGTGCAACACTATTTTCTAAATCTGAAGAATACGCAAAGAATGAATATCTTAGCTACATGAAGTAGCTAAGAGAACATTCAATGTAGCCAAAGATTATAGGGTCCACTAGAAAACACTTGTCAACACTCTTCCCTGGCATTTTCATTCATTGTCATGTCAAACAATGTATTCAAAGTGCCCACTATTATATTCTCTAACTATAGAATTCGACTTATCATTCTATTTCCATGATTCCAACAGTTCACCAAAGTGTGTTTCTCTAAATCGCTAGTCAAATCGTGATTGCAGTGTTTGGTTAAAAATAAGGCTTAGGCCTTACCCATATCATGCAACCCTGTGTGGAAATTCTCAAATTAGTGCAAGAAATGCAGATTTTTTTTTTTTGGGGGGGGGGGGTTGAATTGAACAGTATAAAACAATCAGAATTGAAATCACTTAGAATGTACAGTACCAGTCAAAAGTATGAACACCTACTCATTCCATTTAAAAAAAAAATTTAAAACTATTTTCTAAATTGTAGAATAATAGTGAAAACATCAATACTATGAAATATCGCATGGAATCATGTAGTAACCACAAAAGTGTTAAACAAATCGAAATATATTTGCGATTCTTCAAAGTAGCCACCCTTTGCCCTGACAGCTTTGCGCACTCTTGGCATTCTCTCAACCAGCTTCAGGGGGTAGTCACCTGGAATACATTTTAATTAACAGGTGTGACGTAAAAGTTCATTTGTTGCATTTCTTCTTTTTTTTACCAGGCAAGTCAGTTAAGAACATATTCTTATTTTCAATGACGGCCTGGGAACAGTGGGTTAACTGCCTGTTCAGGGGCAGAACGACAGATTTGTACCTTGTCAGCTCGGGGGTTTGAACTCGCAACCTTCCGGTTATTAGTCCAACGCTCTAACCACTAGGCTACGCTGCGCTTTCCTTAATGCGTTTGAGCCAATCAGTTGTTGTCACAAGATAGTGGTGGTATACAGAAGATAGCCCTATTTGGTAAAAGACAAAGTCCATATTATGGCAAGAACAGCTCAAATAAGTAAAGAGAAATGAAAGTACATCAGTACTTTAAGACATGGTCAGTCAACCTGGAAAATTTCAAGAACTTTAAACATTTCTTCAGGTGCAGTCGCAAAAAAACAAGTTTTATGATGAAACTGGCTCTCATGAAGACCACCAGACCCAGAGTTACCTCTGCTGCAGAGGATACGTTCATTCAGTTGCTAGACTCAGAAATTGCAGCCCAAATAAATGCTTGAGTTCAAGTAACAGACACATCTCAACATCAACTGTTCAGAGGACACTGCGTGAATCAGGCATTCATGGTCGAATTTCTGCAAAGAAACCACTACTAAAGGACACCAATAAGAAGACTTGCTTGGGCCAAGAAACATGAGCAATGGACTGGTGGAAATCTGTCCTTTTGGTCTGAGTCCAAATGTGACATTTTTGGTTCCAACCGCTGTCTTTGAGATGCGGAGTAGGTGAACGGATGATCTCTGCATGTGTGGTTGCTACTGCAGCATGGAGGTGGTGTGGGCGTGCTTTGTTGGTGACCCTGTCAGTGATTTATTTAGAAGGCACACGTAACCAGCATGGGTACCACAGCATTCTGCAGCGATACGCCATCCCATCTGGTTTGCGCTTAGCAGGGCTATCATTTTTTCCCCCAACAGGACAATGACCCAAAACACACTTTCAGGCTGTGGAAGGGCTATTTGACCAAAGAGTGATGGTGTGCCGCATCAGATGACTTGGCCTCTACAATCACCCGACCTCAACCTTATTGAGATGGTTTGGGATGAGTGAAGGAAAAGCAAAGTGAAGGAGAAGCAGCCAACAAGTACTTGGCATATGTGTGAACTCCTTCAAGACTGTTGGAAAAGCATTCCAGGTGAAGCTGGTTGAGAGAATGCAGAGTGTGCAAAGCAGTCAAGGCAAAGGGTGGAATCTCTAAGAAAATACTTTTTGATTTAACACTTTTTTGGGGGGGGTTACTACATGATTCCAAATGTGTTATTTCATAGTTTTGATATCTTCACTATTATTCTACAATGTAGAAAATAGTAATAAAATAGAAGTCCAAACTTGATTGGTACTGTTTATACGGAGACTGGTCCAAAACATATGGGGTTAAATGTATGTTGAAAAATAAACAAATGTTTCCCGATCTTTCAGATTTAGGACAGACACTTCAGAACAAACTTACTTTTTATAGTTTTTGGGAGGGGGTTTTATCAGTTCCATGGCAGGGACTCTGTGTATCTGAGCTTCTGTAGAGGGCATTGGTGTGGTTGCCACAGGTTTTTTCTATTTGCACGTAAACTAATCTGAATAAATAATAACATCCCCAAACCACTTATTCCTACGATTTAATGATGTTAAATAACACTGAATCAATCCAAATTTATTTATGAAGCCCTTCTTACGTCAGCCTATATAAAAGTGCTGTAAAGAAACCCAGCCTAAAACCCCAAACAGCAAGCAATACAGGTGTAGAAGCACGGTGGCTAGGAAAAACTCCCTAGAAAGGCCAAAACCTAGGAAGAAACCTAGAGGAACCAGGCTATGAGGGGTGGCCAGTCCTCTTCTGACTGTGCTGGGTGGAGATTATAACAGAACATGGCCAAGATGTTCAAATGTTCATAGATGACTAGCAGGGTAAAATAATAATAATCATCATAGTGGTTGTCGAGGGTGCAACCGGTCAGCATCTCAAGAGTAAATGTCCGTTGGCTTTTCATAGCCGATCATTCAGAGACACTCTACCGCTCCTGCTGTCTCTAGAGAGTTGAAAACAGCAGGTGTGGTGAACAGGTCAGGGTTCCATAGCCGCAGGCAGAACAGTTTGAAACTGAGCAGCAGCATGACCAGGTGGACTGGGGACAGCAATTAGTCATCAGGCCAGGTAGTCCTGAGGTGTGGTCTTAGGGTTCATGTCCTCCGAGAGAGAATTCGAGAGAGCATACTTAAATTCACACAGGACACTGGAAAAGACAGGAGAAATACTCCAGATATAACCGACTGACCCTAGCCTCCCGACACAAACTACTGCAGCATAAACACTGAGGCTGAGACAGGAGGGGTCAGGAGACACTGTGGCCCCCTTCGACGGTACCCCCGGACAGGGCCAAACAGGCAGTATATAACTCCACCCACTTTGCCAAAGTACAGCCCCTTGAGGGATATCTTCAACCACCAACTTACTATCCTGAGACATGGCTGAGTATAGCCCACGAAGATCTCCTCCCCCACAGCACAACCCAAGGTTGGGCGCCAACCCGGACAGGAAGATCACGTCAGTGACTCAACCCACAAGTGACGCACCCCTCCTAGGGATGGCATGGAAGAGCACCAATAAGCCAGTGACTCAGCCCTTGGAATAGGGTTAGAGGCAGAGAATCTCAGTGGAGAGAGGGGAACCGGCCAGGCAGAGTCAGCAAGGGTGGTTCGTTGCTCCAGTTTCTTTCCATTCACCTTCACACCCCTGGGCCAGACTACACTCAATCATAGGACCTACTGAAGAGATGAGTCTTCAATAAAGACTTAAATTGTTATGGCTGCTATCCCACTAACGGGATAAGTGTCATCAACAACCGCTGAATAGCATAGTGCTACATTCAATAAATATTACAAAAAATATTTACATTCATGAAATCACAAGTGCAATATAGGAGAACACAGCTTAGCCTTTTCTTAATCAACCTGTCGTTGAAATTATGCTTTACAGCGAAAGCAATCCAAGCGTTTGTGTAGGTTTATCGATCGCTCGACAAAACATTAAGTACACTTAGCATCAAGTAGCTCGGTCACGAAAAGCAATCAAATTAATCGTTTACCTTTTGATCTTCGGATGTTTTCACTCACGAGACTCCCAGTTACACAACAAATGTTCCTTTTGTTCCATAAAGATTATTTTTATATCAAAAATACCTCAGTTTGTTTGGCACGTTATGTTCAGAAATCCACATGAAAGAGCGGTCATGACAACTCAGACAAATTCCAAATAGTTTCCATAATGTCCACAGAAACATGTCCAACTTTTTTTTTTTGTCAATCCTCAGGTTGTTTTTAAAATATATAATTGATAATATATCAACCGCAAATGTCTTTCACAGTAGGAGAGGGAAAAGCCATACCTATCCAAACTCTGTTGCGTGAGCAAAACTCATGTGACCACTTGACGCGATGTTCTTTCTGGCTAATTTTTCAAAATAAAAGCCTGAAACTGTCTGAAGACTGACACCTTGAGGAAGCGATAGGAGAAGGAATCTGGTTCATATCCCTTTAAATCCAGCAAAGGGAGGCTATGGAACATGGAGTTTTCAAAATAGAAGCCACTTCCTGTTTTGATTTTCCTCAGGGTTTCACCTGCAATATCAGTTATGTTATACTCACAGACAATATTTGGACAGTTTTGGAAACTTTAGTGTTTTCTATCCAATACTAATAATAATAATAATATGCATATATTAGCAACTGAGACTGAGGAGCTGGCCGTTTACAATGGGCACCTTTTCATCCAAGCTACTCAATACTGCCCCTGCAGCCATAAAAAGTTAAAGGTTGAGACCGATTCTGCGTCTCTCACATGGATAGGCAGACCATTCCATAAACATTGAGCTCTATAGGAGAAAGCCTTGCCTCCAGCTGTTTGCTTACAATTTCTAGGGACAGTAAGGAGGCCTGCGTCTTGTGAGCGTAGCTGTAGGTATGTACCGCAGGACCAAATCGGGAAGGAGCAAGCCCATGTAATGCTTTGTAGGTTAGCAGTAAAACCTTAATCAGCCCTTGCCTTAACAGGAAGCCAGTGTAGAGGCTAGCACTGGAGTAATATGATCCAATTTTGGGGTTCTAGTCAAGATTCTAGCAGCTGTGTTTAGTACTAACTGAAGATTATTTAGTGCTTTATCCTGGTAGCCGGAAAGTAGAGCATTGCAGTAGTCTGACCTAGAAATAACAAAAGAAAGCATGGGTGCATTTTTCTGCAGCATTTTGACATTTCTGATTTTTGCTATGTTACGTAGATGGGGGGAAAAAAGTGGTCCTTGAAACAGTCTTGATTTGTTCGTCAAAAGAGCGATCAGGGTCCAGAGTAACGCCGAGGTCCTTCAGTTTTATTTGAGACGACCATCAAGATTCATTGTCAGATTCAGCAGATATGCTTGTTTCTTGGGAACTAAAACAAGCATCTCTGTTTTGTCTTAGTTTAAAAGTAGAACATTTGCCGCCTTCCTCTTCCTTATGTCTGAAACACAGGCTTCCAGGGAGGGAAATTTTGGAGCTTCACCATGTTTCATCGAAATATACAGCTGTGTCATCCGCATAGCAGTGAAAGTTAACATTATGTTTTCGAATGACATCCCCACGAGGTAAAATATATAATGAAAACAATAGTGGTCCTAAAACGGGAACCTTGAGGAACACCGAAATTTACCGTTGATTTGTCAGAGGACAAACCATTCACAGAGACAAACTGCTATCTTTCCGACAGATAAGATCTAAACCAGGCCAGAATTGTCCGTGTAGACCAATTTGGGTTTCCAATCTCTCCAAAAGAATGTGGTGATCGATGGTATCAAAAGCAACACTAAGGTCTAGGAGCATGAGGACAGATGCAGAGCCTCGGTCTGACGCCATTTAAAAGGTCATTTACCACCTTCACAAGTGCAGTCTCAGTGCTATGATGGGGTCTAAAACCAGACTGAAGCGTTTTGTATACATTGTCTTCAGAACATTTTTGAGAGTAATGGGGGATTCGATGTAGGCCAACAGTTTTTATATTTTCTGGGTCAGGGTTTGGCTTTTTCAAGAGGCTTTATTACTGCCACTTTTAGTGTATAGGGAGCTGTTTGTGTTCAACATAGGAGGGCCAAGCACAGGAAGCAGCTCTTTCAGTAGTTTAGTCGGAATAGTGTCCAGTATGTAGCTTGAAGGTTTAGAGGCCATGATTATTTTCATCATTGTGTCAAGAGAGAGTACTAAAACAGTTGAGTGTCTCCCTTGATCCTAGGTCCTGGCAGAGTTGTGCAGACTCGGGACAACTGAGCTTTGGAGGAATACGCAGATTTAAAGAGGAGTCCGTAATTTGCTTTCTGATCTTTTTGTCAAAGTAGTACTTTCATTTATCACTGCTGAAGTGAAAGCCATCCTCTCTTGGGGAATGCTGATTTTTAGTTAGCTTTGTGACAGTATCAAAAATAAATTTTGGACTGTTCTTATTTTCCTCAATTAAGTTGGAAAAAATAGGATGATCGAGCAGCAGTGAGGGCTCTTAGATACTGCACGGTACTATCGTTCCAAGCTAGTCGGAAGACTTCTAGTTTGGTGAACTATTTTGTTATAGCAAAGTTAGTAGCAACATGAAAATCTGTTGCAGCTCAAGTCGACTCCGAAACCCGCAATGCTTTCTCTGGGCTGACTGGCTAGGTAACGTAGCTACACTCAATACCATGGTTAACATCAGCATGTGAAGTAGCTACCTAGACAAACTGCACTAGTAATTTAGGAGTCATCTCAGAGTTCAACTTTCAGTTTGTCTGCCCAGAGCTTCATGTGTATATACAGTCATTGGCCCAGAGCCAGTGCAGAGTATGTTGCTATGGCAACTACATCCCTTTTCCCACGTTTCCCATAGACACACGGGGCTCATTGAGACATGGTACTTGGAAGGAGAAACTGAGTTGAATAATTGGGTACAATGTTTGGATTGAGCACATCTCAACAAAATATATTTTGTCAGGTCGTAAACGGGTGGATGTGTTCTAAACAGTGCCCATACCATCTAAGTTATTGGCTAATAGGGTGGTCTGAAGTGAAGGTAATTGTTTTAAACATTATGAAATGTGATATTGGATACAACACTATGCCCAGTGATGAGAATCATATGGCTATGACACGTTCCTATACAATTTCCTGATTTTCAGACTGATCACTTAGCGACAGGTAGCCTAGTGGTTAGAGCGTTGGACTAGTAACCGAAAGGTTGCAAAATCGATACCCCGAGCTGACAAGATAAAAATCTGTCGGCACATAACCCACTGTTCCTAGGCCGTCATTGAAAAATAAGAATTTGTTTTCTTAACTGACTTGCCTAGTTAAATAAAGGTAAAGTTAAAAAAAAAACATGGTCATTTTTATTTTACCCACTGATAGGCTTTCACCAAATTGACAGAAGTTTCATGATTTTTATTTCTGTGGGTGGTTTGTCCCTTTAAGTCATTTTATGTTTATTGAATAGAGAGGTAGAGATGGCTGGATTCAAACCCACGCTGCAGCGGTACATTGTGTACCAGAGGCTGCTGCCTAGACCTCTACACCATCCTAAGCCACGTTGTTCCATGCAGAATGTCTTACATGTTTACAGCCATGTGTATCCCCTAGAAGAGGTTGATATTAGAATGTCTAATGAGTCTCTCTCTCTCTCTCTGTACAGGGCAGTAAACTATGGATCATTATGGAGTACCTTGGTGGTGGCTCAGCTCTGGACCTGGTAAGAGATACAATATGTCAACATGAACAATGTCTGTTGGTGGATTTGTCTACTGGGTGTGTTCACTGTGTTTTGTGTGTAGCTGCGAGCAGGGCCCTTCGATGAGTTCCAGATTGCCACCATGCTGAAGGAGATCTTGAAGGGCCTGGACTACCTCCACTCCGAGAGGAAGATCCACAGAGATATCAAAGGTGCGTGTCACCACGTCCAGCATGTAGGATATCTCGGGCAGAGGCGAGCTGCAGCAGTACAGGGTTAAAGCTGCCATGTCCGTTTTCCATATTGAAACATCAGACATGACTTAACCTGTCTAGGACTGTCGCTTGTGGAACCCCCCGCAACAGCCAGCGAAAGTGCAGGGTGGCAAATTCAAAACAAAAATCTCATAGTTAAAATTCCTCAAGCATACAAGTATTTTACACCATTTTAAAGATACAATTCTTGTTAATCCAGCCAAAGTGTCTGATTTCAAAAAGGATTTACAGCGAAACCACCACAAACGATTGTTAGGTCACCACCAAGTCACAGAAAAACAGCCATTTTTTCCAGCCAAAGAGAGGAGTCACAAAAAGCAGAAATAGAGAAAATTCATCACTAACCTTTGATCTTCATCAGATGACACTCATAGGACTTCATGTTACACAATACATGTATGTTTTGTTGATAAAGTTCATATTTATATCAAAAACAATCTGAGTTTACATTGGCGTGTTAAGTTCAGTAGTTCTAAAACATGCGGTGATATTGCAGAGAGCCACATCAATTTACAGAAATACTCATAATAAACATTGAGAAAGATACGACTATTACACATGGAACTTCAGATAAACTTCTTAATGCAACCGCTGTGTAGGATTTTTTTTTAACTTTACGGAGAAAGCAAACCATGCAATAATCTGAGTGCAGCCTTTAGACAACAAAGCAGCCTAAAAGATACCCGCCGGAATGCACTCCCAGGAATCCCAGTTCCACCATAAATGTTTCGATAATGTCCATCAGTTATGTCCAAATATCTTCTTTTGTTAGGGCGTTTGGTATACAAATCCAAAAGCACGTTCAGGTCACGCCGAACGAAAAGTTCCTTTACAGCCTGTAGAAACATGCCAAACTAAGTATGGAATAAATATTTAGGATGTTTTTAACATAACTTTTTAATGTTCTTTTGTCTGTACAAATGAAGTGGAACGTAGCTACCTTTCACGTGAGCGCGCCAGACCGAGGCTGTGGCACTCTGCCAGACCACTCACTCAAAGAGCCCTTATGAATCCCTCCTTTAGAGTAGAATCCTCAAAGGTTCTAAATACTGTTGAAAACCAGTGGAAGCCTTGAAGTGAAACATAACTAATATCACCCTCTATCTTCAATGGGGGCTGAGTTGAAAAACTACAAACCTCAGATTTCCCACTTCCTGGTTGGATTTTTTTTCTCAGGTTTTCACCTGCCATATGAGATCTGTTATACTCAGACATCATTCAAACAGTTTTCTATTCAATACTAATAATAATATGCATATATTAGCATCTGGTTTTTAGCATTTTTTTTACCACGATTCAGAATCGAACTGCCCAGTTTAAAAACCCATAAGATGCACCTGTGGCGACCAGTGGTGCAGTTTCACCTAATCCTGGATCTCAGCTTTAATATATCAGGTTCTCTCACCTTTTGTGCCAGTAGTGTGTTGTGTATTAATGTCAGTAATTGCTTTTGACATCATGACTGTGTGCTTTGGTAGCGGCCAACGTTCTTCTGTCAGAGTGTGGCGAGGTGAAACTGGCAGACTTTGGCGTGGCGGGCCAGCTGACAGACACCCAGATCAAGCGGGAGACGTTTGTGGGAACGCCCTTCTGGATGGCCCCCGAGGTCATCCAACAGTCTGCCTACGACCACAAGGTTACCAGCTTTCTGTTCTCTCTTTAGTTTCTTCCTAAATAGTGTCCTACAGATATAAGTGATTCATACAGACATTGACTTGGAAACATAACGCAGCTGTAAGCTCATAAAGGCCTGATAATGCACTAAGCTAACCATTGGTTATACTATTAGAGGAAATCGATTGGGGTCATCGTGAGGGGCTGGAACTGCTTATCCAGGGGACAAGAGAAGAATGGGCTTGTGTTTAGTGGAAGACACTTAAGTTGAACTCTTTACTTTTCTACAACATAATGATGTTGCCCAAATACTGCAATCTTACTCCCACATAATGACTACCTAACACACACTCCCTCCTCCAGGCTGATATCTGGTCTCTGGGCATCACTGCCATTGAGCTGGCCAAGGGTGAGCCTCCCAACTCAGACATGCACCCTATGCGGGTCCTCTTCCTCATACCAAAGAACACTCCACCCACACTCAGTGGAGATTTCTCCAAGACCTTCAAAGACTTTATAGACTCCTGCCTCAACAAAGACCCTTCATTTGTAAGTAAAATGCCCCAGCTCCCACCCCATTTTGAGTTATTGAGTGGTAGTACATTTGGTTCTTCTTGGTAAGCCTGCCTTTAATTGTGGGCTGATTGTCCCTCTGTATAGAGGCCAACAGCTAAGGAGCTTCTGAAGCACAAGTTCATAGTGAAGAATGCCAAGAGGACGTCCTACCTCACTGAGCTGATAGACCGGTTGAAACGCTGGAAGGCCGAGGGACACAGTGATGGAGACTCCAGCTCTGATGACTCTGACTCGTGAGTAGAGAAGGCTCTAACAATGTATCACTGACTGACAGTTGGTAGAAATGTGATCGAAGACCCTGTCTGAACTAGAGTAAAATTCAACCTTTAGATGATCCTTCCTGCTGTCTGTCTGTGTGTGTCTGTCGGTATGTTTCCAGGGAGTCCAGTAACAAGGAGAACAACTCCTCCCAGCCAGGCTGGTCCTTTACTACAGTTCGCAAGAAGAAAGACCCTAAGAAGGTTTCCAATGGAACGGTGAGTTTGCCTCTGTAGGAGGAGTATGAGGAGAATGTTGTGTGTCTATAATGTTTACCTCTGCTCACCATTTGATGACAGGACCAAGACCTCCTGAAGAAATCTACCAGCTTGACCACGCTGATTGCCCCAGTATTCACTGAGGTAGGGAAGGGTGAACTCTACATCCACACTCTTTTATAAGTTGTAACGATGAGTAAATCCTCTGTTGTCTGTTTCCACCCCTCCTAGCTGAAGCTGCAGCGCAGGGATGGAGAGATGAAGGGAGTGATGGAGGACTTGGAGAAAAGCATCCACCTGGCTGAGGACATCTGCCCCGGAGTCACAGACAAGATGGTCAACCGCATCGTCGACAAGTTCCAGAGGTGAGTTAGGGGGCGGGAGGGTTGCGGCCATTGTAGAATAGTGCCATAGACTAGGAGTGGTTGGAAGCTGTGCAGATGACATGTTATAACTTGGAGCAGTTGGCCTTCAACTGTGTTCTTCCTGTGGACTTTCCCATCAGATTGTCTGTCAGTTAGTGGCATGTGGAGGGCAGGTTTAGACGCTTGATGAGGACCACGCCTCCAGAGTGCATCATCAGCCTCTATGCCTTTTCCCATCATCCCCCATTCCTTTTCCCATCATCCCCCATGCCTCTCCTCTGATCAGCTCCCCCAGGACCAATGGATGCAGGGAAAGAGGGAGGACTCCTGCTGTGCACACTCACTGATCTTATAACCAAAAGGATATTTTAAATGTATATTTGTTGAAATATGTTTTGTTATTCTATTTTATTTAATCCCTTTAAAAGTAGGCTCAAGCTAGTGCCCAAAGCAGAGCCTGTTACTGTTATGGTAGTCAATAGTATTTTAGTTTTGTAATATTTTCAGTCTGAGACAACAACAAAAAACTCTAAGGTTGCAACATCAATCTTCTGCTGAGTATAAGACATAGCTACTTAAAGATATTTCATTTTTTTTTACTGCTACTAAAAATGTTTAAGTAGCTATATTTTAGATGTTCAGTGTACTGCACTTGTTTCTGATGTCTAGCTTACCATCTTCATGTCACTTGTAGCATTTAGAAACCTGCTGTTTGGAGAACTGCATATCTAGTCAAACCACAGGAGTTCAGTACCTCTCTGCTGAGAGCAAGCCATGGTTGAGGAAAGACTCATACCAGTGAATGTCCATAGAAACTAAACTTCTGTTTGTGACCATTTGGAAACGGGTCACTTGTTTGGGCATTGGGGAAAGATTGTATAGGAAATGGGTGGAGGACTTTGCTGCGCAAAAATGTATCACACCCTCTCATTCCAAAAGATACAAATCATATCTATCTTATGGGATCTTAGCTCTGTAAGGGGCAATCCTATTGGAACCTTCAGAGATCTGCTTCTGAAGGAAATATGCACTGCACACACTTTGAAGGGGGTGGAGCTTTTTCTAAATATACTTGCTAGTTATTTCCCTGTTTCAGACTAGATCTCAAGGGAGACGGGGTACTTTTCTGTCTTAAAGACAATATACTCTCCCTCTACCAAAAAAATACTTGAGTGCTCAAGTGAAATGGCAATGTCGGTATTGTGGACGTGTAATGTTTGAAACATTGGTATGAGTCCTTGAGTACTCTCTCTACTGGGGAGTCGTGTATCTTTGAACAAATCCCAAATAAAGACTTTATTGGGAATTTTATCAGCCAAGCTCAAATGCATACAAAAGGGTGCCATCTTTGGTGTGGTGATGACACTGCCCCTTTTGGAGGAAGTATGCCAACTTAACATCCAACAGTGCCTAAAACTTAAGAATTGCAGTGATATTCTCTATTTAAACTTAAGAATTGCAGTGATATTCTCTATTTAATTGTGGTCATGTATCATCAAATGCATTAAATGGTAATAATACATTTTGCCAGAGTGTTTCAAGTTTTTAAAAGCAATAAGGTATTTGATCATTGCATATTTTTATATTTCCTCAAATGACATTCAGATGGCAAAACTACGATTATTTAGTTTTTTTGTTTATATATTTCTGTATCTGAACTTTATAATGGAAACCGTGTTGACTTCGCTTTACAGGAAGCTGTCAAATGTACATATTGGATAGTCTTTGCTTCAATCGTTATTCATTTTGGTTTGGTCTTGAAAAATAAATATTTAAATTATGAATTCCTGTGTTTTATTGATGTAATACCCTTGTTAAAACCAAGTATTAATTTTATTTGTTATAATTTGTTTTAGATTTAAAAGGTGATTGAATTGCTTCTGAACTGTAATGTCGTTAATGCATTTCTTTTGAATAAATATTTCCTTAATGTACATGTGAATAGGTTGGTTTAAGTTTTGAACAATAAGGTAGTTTGTTAACCAGGTCAACTCTCCCATTGGCCCCAGCATAACAGGAGGCCTGGGAAAGAGAAGTTGAAGAAATATGGAGAGATCAATGTTGGTGAAAAACTATGAAAATAGAACAAAACCCATATCTACCGAGTTTCGAAGGGAAATACTGATTTTATCGTATAGGACAGTATTATTTTTATAAGACTTCTCCGACTCTCTTCTGTATACATCAATGATGTCTCTCTTGCTGCTGGTGATTCTCTGATCCTCCTCTATGCAGACGACACCATTCTGTATACTTCTGGCCCTTCTTTGGACACTGTTAACAACCCTCCAGACGAGTCAATGCCATACAACTCTCCTTCCGTGGCCTCCAACTGCTCTTAAATACAAGTAAGACCAAATGCATGCTCTTCAACCGATCGCTACCTGCACCTGCCCGCCCGTCCACCATCACTACTCTGGACGGTTCTGACTTAATATGTGGACAACTACAAATACCTAGGTGTCTGGTTAGACTGTAAACTCTCCTTCCAGATTCACATCAAACATCTCCAATCCAAAGTTAAATCTGGAATTGGCTTCCTATTTCGCAACAACAAAGCATCCTTCACTCATGCTGCCAAACACCCTTGGAAAACGGACTATCCTACCAATCCTCGACTTCGGCGATGTCATTTACAAAATAGTCTCCAATACCCTACTCAATAAATTGGATGCAGTCTATCAGTGCCATCCGTTTTGTCACCTAAGCCCTATATACTACCCACCACTGTGACCTCTATGCTCTTGTTGGCTGGCCCTCCCTTCATGTCCATTGCTAAACCCACTGGCTCCAGGTCAGCTACAAGACCCTGCTAGGTAAAGTCCCCCCTTATCTCAGCTTGCTGGTCACCATAGCATCACCCACCTGTAGCACGCGCTCCAGCAGGTATATCTCTCTGGTCACCCCCAAAACTAATTCTTTGGCCGCCTCTCCTTCCAGTTCTCTGCTGCCAATGACTGGAACGAACTACAAAACCTCAAACTGGAAACTCTTACCTCCCTCACTAGCTTTAAGCACCACCTATCAGAGCAGCTCACAGATTACTGCACTTGTACGTAGCCCATCTTTAATTTAGCCCAAACAACTACTGCTTCCCCTACCGTATTTATTTATTTTGCTCCTTTGCACCCCATTATTTCTACTTCGCACATTCTTCCACTGCAAATCTACCATTCCAGGGTTTTAATTGCTATATTGTATTTACTTTGCCACCATGGCCTTTATTTTGCCTTTACCTCCCTTATCTCACCTCATTTGCTCACATTGTATATAGACTTATTTTTCTACTGTATTATTGACTGTATGTTTGACACAACATTGTTACACATGGAGTAAAACAAACTGCTTTGCTTTATCTTGGCCAGGTCGCAGTTGTAAATGAGAACTTGTTCTCAACTTGCCTACCTGGTTAAAGGTGAAATAAATAAATAGAGACTGAAGCTACCGTCTCACATCGTGGAGGTATTTGACAGCTCGAGGTTAGCCTAGCATCGTGCGAGACTTGGAGAGAATTGCTTGTGGAAGATAAACGACTTTGTTTCCATTGGATATCTCTTGCTGCTAAGGAGAACTGTCTGCCTTGATAGCTGTGGATCTTGTGAGGACACCTGCACGGAACTGCTTTACTTTGCTGAGGAAATATCTACAAGTAATATAACCACAACGGTGGGGTGCTTGTTTATTTTTTTAGCTCCAACTTGCGCCAACGGGTAAGCAAGCTTGCCAGTAATTTGGACGTGGGTTGTGAGAAATCATTGGGTTTTATTATTTGTATTGATGTACATGTACTATGTCTGTTTACAATAGGGATTCTTATTGGAGATGTCCTCCCCTAATATCCCATGCTGTTGCATCAGCGTCTTTGACATTCAACAGCTATGGCGGACAAGTCTAGTATTCACGTTTGTATCTGTAGTCAGTACACTTTTCCTGTGCAGCTAAGTAATTCACAAAAATAATTCCTTGTTTCTTCCACAATCCTTGCAGTTTTTGGAACCAACGTCTATGCAGAAACTCCATCAGGAATTATTCCAACAATTTAATTCCCTAAAAGACTGTCAGTGAGGTTAGACCTGTACAGTAGCCCATAGGGATACAACAAATTGGCTAGGGATAACAAGGGGGTTGTTCAAGTTAGAGTACTGATACTCTGATTGGCTCATGGCCGCTTTGTAGATGCAATGCCTTCAGGGTCACTTAAGTTGAAGGAGTCTTCCTCATCCAGCTGCAGACTAGCAGATGAAATACACATCTGAGCCAAGGCGCCGGAGCGCACCAGATTCCCCAGGCCTGGGCAGTAGTATGGAAACAATGTTAGTTACTGAGGCGGAACTCTCCACTCTCTGTCCTGCTCACTGCCCCCAGCGCACATAAGGAGGTGGGCTGCTCATCCATGGAGGACCAGGGAAAAGGGAGGTGTGTTGTGTGTGCAGGCGCGCGTCGTGATAGGTGGGGTTAGTGACCTAAAGGGTGGAACTCTGCTGGTTGAGGGCCGGAGGACCTTCATATCAGACTGGCTCCAGGGGCGCTTGGGCAAGCCTGTCTCGTTGCTAGAGTCATCACTGAAGTGGGCTGCCGTCTCTTCTCTGTCAAACTCCCTCTGACCAGCCAGAGTGGCTGCATACAGCCCCGGAGCAATGGCCAGGCCTGGAAGCAGCAGAGGCCCGTTGTAGCAATGGCGCTGGTGCCTCAGACAGTGAGTCAATGAGGACAGGCTGGAGAAACTGGAAGAGTGGATGAAGTCGTCCAGGAGGGTGACATGGAGAGCGGGCCGGGCGGCGTAGTAAGACAGAGGGAGTGGGGCTGGAGAGTGGTCCAAGGAGAAAGAGGAGCAGCCGGACATGTCGGCCTGGGCAGAGGGCCTTGACGGGGTGCACCTCCAGGCAGGGGTAAAGCAGAACCCGCTGCTGTGTGTTGGCTATAAGTCGGCCCCTCAGCCACATTGCTGCTGCGGATGAAGCTCTGTCTGGGCCGGAGTTATATATTTTTTTAAACTAGGCATGTCAGTTAAGAACAAATTCTTATTTACAATGACGGCCTACCAAAAGGCAAAAGGCCTCCTGCGGGGACGGGGGCTGGGATTATAAATAAAATAAAAATATAGGACAAAACACATCACGACAGGAGACACAACACTACATAAAGAGAGACCTACGACAACAGCATGGCAGCAACACAACATGGTACAAACATTATTGGTAGAACTGTCCAGTTTGAGTGTTTGTTGCAGCTCGTTCCAGTCGCTAGCTGCAGCGAACTGAAAAGACAAGAGACCTAGGGATGTGTGTGCTTTGGGGACCTTGAACAGAATGTGACTGGCAGAACGGGTGTTGTATGTGGAGGATGAGGGCTGCAGTAGATATCTCAGATAGGGAGGAGTGAGGCCTTAGAGGGTTTTATAAATAAGCATCAACTAATTGATCTTGCGACGGGTATACAGAGATGACCAGTTTACAGAAGAGTATAGAATGCAGTGATGTGTCCTATAAGGAGCATTAGTGGCAAATCTGATGGCCGAATGGTAACGATGATCTAGCCGCTCGAGAGCACCCTTACCTGTTGATCTATAAATTATGTCTGTGTTATCTAGCATGGTTAGGATGGTCATCTGAATCAGGGTTAGTTTGGCAGCAGGGGTGAAAGAGGAGCGATTACGATAGAGGAAACCAAGTCTTGATTTAACTTTAGCCTGTAGCTTTGATATGTGCTGAGAGAAGGACAGTGTACCATCTAGCCATACTCCCAAGTACTTGTATGAGGTGACTACCTCAAGCTCTAAACCCTCAGAGGTAGTAATCACAGCTGTTGGAGAGGGGCAGTCTTCTTACCAAACCACATGACCTTTGTTTTGGAGGTGTTCAGAACAAGGTTAAGGGCAGAGAAAGCTTGTTGGACACTAAGAAAGCTTTGTTGTAGAGCCTTTAACACAAAATCCAGGGAGGGGCCAGCTGACTATAAGGATGTATCATCTAAGAGAGCTTTCATCTGAGAGAGCTTCCTACTGCCACAGCTATGATGTTGATGAAAATTGAGAAGAGCGTAGGGCCTAGGATCGAGTCTTGGGGTACACCCTTGGTGACAGGCAGTGGCTGAGACAGCAGATGTTCTGCTTTTATACACTGCACTCTTTGAGAGGTGTAGTTAGCAAACCAGGCCAAAGACCCCTAAGAGACACAAATACTCTTTATACCGGTCCACAAGAATGGAACGGTCTACCGTATCAAAAGCTTTGGCCAAGTCAATAAAAATAGCAGGACAACATTGCTTAGATCAAGGGCAATGGTGACATCATTGAAGACCTTTAAGGTTGCAGTGACACATCCATAACCTGAGCGAAAACCAGATTGCAAACCAGAGAGAATATTATAGACATCAAGAAAGCCAGTCAGTTGATTATTTACAAGTTTTACCAACACTTTGGATAAACAGGGCAAAATAGAAATACACCTATAACAGTTAGGATCAGCTTGATCTCCCCCTTAAATAAAGGACGAACCGTGGCTGCTTTCCAAGCAATGGGAACCTCCCCAGATAGAAGAGACAGGTTAAAAAGGTTGGAGATAGGCGTGGCGATGATTTGGGCAGCAACCTTAAAAGATAAAGGGTCTAAACCATCTGACACAGATGTTTTTTGGGGGTCAAGTTTCAGGAGCTCCTTTAGCACCTCGGACTTAGTGACTGCCTGCAGGGAGAAACTTTGTAGCTGGGCAGGGGAAAAAGAGGGAGGAGCATTGGGGCTAGTCACATTAGAAGGGGTGGGAGATGAGGAAATGTTGGACGGACAAGTTGGCATGGCTGAGTCAAATAGGAATCCTGACTTAATGAAGTAGTGATTAAAAAGCTCAGCCATGTGCTTCTTGTCAGTAACAACCACATTATCAACTTTAAGTGACATGGGCAGCTGGGAGGAGGAGGGTTTATTCTCCAGGTCTTTAACCGTTTTCCAGAACTTCTTGGGTTTAGACCCACAGAGAGAGAACTGCTCCTTAAAGTAACTAACTTTGGCCTTCCGGATAGCCTGAGTGCACTTATTTCTTATTTGCCTGAACGAAAGCCAATCAGCCTGAGTATGTGTGTGCCGAGCCTTTCGCCAAATGCTATTCTTGAGGTGGAGTAACTCTGCAAGATCACGGTTGAACAAGGGGCTGAACCTGTTTTTAATTCTCATTTTCTTCATGGGAGCGTGTTTTAACAAATCACTGAAAATATCAAAAAAGAAGGTCCAAGCGTCTTCGACAGAGGGGATCAAGCTGATTGTCTACCAATTTACAGAGGCCAGGTCATGACGGAAGGCTTGCTCATTAAAGGTGTTTAGTAAGTGTCTATGACAAATCAGGGCAGGTTGTTTCACTGAGCAGCCATTACGAACACAGGCTGTAAAACAGTGATCACTAAGGTCATTACAGAAAACACCAGATGGGTACCTATCAGGATTATTTGTGAGGATAACATCGAGGAGAGTAGCCTGTTTTGGGTGTTTGGAGTCATACCTTGTGGGATTGTTAGTAATCTGAGGAAGATTTAGGGAGTCCCATTTGCTTTAGGACTTGGTCAGGTGGTTTAAGCATGTCCCAGTTCAGGTCACCTAGCAGGACAAATTCAGACTTAGTGTAAGGGACCAGGAGAGAGCTTAGGGCAGGTAGGGTACAGACCGGTGCTGATGGAGGACGATAAGACCCAGCAACAATCAACAAAGAGCTATTTGAAAGTGTAATGCTTAAAACCAGCAAATCAAATTGTTTGGGGACAGACTTGGTGGAGACAACCGAGCACTGAAGGTGATCCTTGGTAAAGATTGCCACTCCCCCACCTTTGATCTGTCTTGCCGAAAAAGGTTATAACCAGAAAGGTTAACATTAGTATTCAAAACATTCTGTCTTAACCATGTCTCAGTAATGACCAACACATCTGGATTGGAGCTGTGAACCCACACTTTCGATTGACCCACTTGGGCCCCTGTAGCACTGTGGGCCCTTGCTTGGCCCCAGAGGAGGAGGTGTGCCCATCCGCATCATGGGGAAAGAAGTCTGTTCATACACCTGGGAAACAGTGTTACTGTAGGCTCCCGTATGTCTGGCATGCAGTGTCAACAATGATTTGTCAGAAGAAGATTGTATTGGCAAGATGGATAATGACATTCAGAAGTGTAGTACACTGTCAAAGTGCTGTTTGCTTGATGCTACATATAGAGTACAAGGCATGATGCAGGCCAATAGAAGAGAATGTAGGTAGCGAGAAGTACAATGACTTTAAAGGGCATCCAGCCTCAGCAAGAACAGGAGTCCATTTAACTGATTTAAATGTACCCTAAGAGGCAAAGGAATGCTTTTTGAACACAGACTGGCACTGTGTTTAAACTGTTTAAAGGGGTTTAAAACCGGAGAAACTGAACTGTCTGACACCTGGCTGTGCAGACATTGTTCATCTCCATATTGTATGCCTTAGGATATGTGGTCATACTGCAACCTTACCTCATACTACAAACTTGCGTTATCAAAACAAACTGACCCAAAAAAATGCAGAAGTGAGCCATTGGAATTGGCTCACAGGAAATCTCCTATTGTACTTGTGCATCTACAGGTTTGGCTGTGAGCATGGTTCCTAACAGAAGGTACCTGTTTGGAGACATCAGTGAGGACGACAACCTGCGCTGCCTGTTGTCATAGTGGGCTGTGTACAACTTCCTGGAACGTAGATGTTTAGAAGGGTTTGGTTATTGCTTTGTTTAACCATATTCAAGCAATGTAAAGATTTATTTCAAAGTAGGTCTCAGAATTGATTAAGAATTGTTTTTCTGGACTAAAAAGCATTTTCAGTGGAGATTCTCCATTCAGCTTGCCTTTCAGTCCAGGACTAGGCTTACTCTGTGTTTGGGGAAACCGCACCAATAAGTGTTGTCACATTTCAAAAGGCAGGTTCTTCGAGGTTGAGTGAATTCCCACATACCTATGTATGTAATGCTGACCTGTGTCTAATGCCTTTACTGTAGAGGAGGGTCTTGTGTCAGGACTTGGGCTCCTCAGAGAGATGGAAGAAGGCATGGCTCTTCTAGAGCTAGCCCTGGCCACCCATCAAGGCACACACACACACACACACACACACACACACACACACACACACACACACACACACACACACACACACACACACACACACACACACACACACACACACACACACACACACACACACACACACAGAGAGAGATATATAATACAGGTATTATCTGAGGAAATAAAGCAGCATGTTAGAATAAAACCAGATGTAACCAACAAACACCTAACAAGGATGGTAACTACCCTCTATACTTCAAACCCCTGTCTCCTCTAAGCAGACCTGCAGTCATTCTGGTCCCTCTATACTTCAAACCCCTGTCTCCTCTAAGCAGACCTGCAGTCATTCTGGTCCCTCTATACTTCAAACCCCTGTCTCCTCTAAGCAGACCTGCAGTCATTCTGGTCCCTCTATACTTCAAACCCCTGTCTCCTCTAAGCAGACCTGCAGTCATTCTGGTCCCTCTATACTTCAAACCCCTGTCTCCTCTAAGCAGACCTGCAGTCATTCTGGTCCCTCTATACTTCAAACCCCTGTCTCCTCTAAGCAGACCTGCAGTCATTCTGGTCCCTCTATACTTCAAACCCCTGTCTCCTCTAAGCAGACCTGCAGTCATTCTGGTCCCTCTATACTTCAAACCCCTGTCTCCTCTAAGCAGACCTGCAGTCATTCTGGTCCCTCTATACTTCAAACCCCTGTCTCCTCTAAGCAGACCTGCAGTCATTCTGGTCCCTCTATACTTCAAACCCCTGTCTCCTCTAAGCAGACCTGCAGTCATTCTGGTCCCTCTATACTTCAAACCCCTGTCTCCTCTAAGCAGCCATGCAGTCATTCTGGTCCCTCTATACTTCAAACCCCTGTCTCCTCTAAGCAGACCTGCAGTCATTCTGGTCCCTCTATACTTCAAACCCCTGTCTCCTCTAAGCAGCCATGCAGTCATTCTGGTCCCTCTATACTTCAAACCCCTGTCTCCTCTAAGCAGCCATGCAGTCATTCTGGTCCCTCTATACTTCAAACCCCTGTCTCCTCTAAGCAGCCATGCAGTCATTCTCGTCCCTCTATACTTCTCGTCCCTCTATAGGCCTCATCCTCTTTTTTTTTATTCACTTATTGTCCCTTCACTCGTCACATATATGCACGAAATGCCCCATGTCTTGAAAGGAGAAATACTGCATGTGGTCAACAAGGATAATGGGGACTTAAAAAGGCAGCAGATTCATTTCCAACAGAATACAGTGGGAGTAAGACTAACCCATTTAATTGTAACAAAAATGATAACATTGAATATACTTGTGTTTACAATAAGCTGAGGCATTTAGGTTTACAAATACATAAAGTTCAATTTCCGCCTTTTGGTCAACTGTATGTGTAAATCATTGGAGACTCCTCAGAGGAGGGGAGGAACATACTCCTCAGTGAATTTCATTTTTTTATTTTTTTATTGTAAAACATTCAAAAAAGTTATCCTTTTTAGATAAAACTATACTAAATATATTCAAGTCTACAAATAATTGATTACAATAACCTGTTTTCTAATGGTCTACAGTAGCCTCAACAGCACACAGTAGGGTAACACCATGGTGTAGCCGGAGGACAGCTAGCTTCTGTCCAATTTTTTTTCCTTCAGTTTCACTTACTTAGCTAGCAAGTGCAGCTAGCTAGTTCAGTTACTCAAACACCCGGCTCAAACAGAGGGATGCTATGTTAGCTAGCAAGTGCAGCTAGCTAGTTCAGTTACTCAAACACCCGGCTCAAACAGAAGGATGCTATGTTAGCTAGCTGGCTATGGCGATCCAACACAACACTGGAATTCTTCCAAGTCAAGGTAAGCTTTTGGTTTTACAAATTTATTGCCACTGTAAGTGTAAACTGCTTACTGACTGTACACTATAACATTACTGCATGATTGTAGCGGGTTTACTAACACGTTAGTTCTATTAGCTATGCTGACTATGATGTTACTGTAGCTAATATGGGGACAACGATGTAGGCTGTGTGTAGCGGTTATGACATGGCTTTGCTTGGAAAGGCTTTTTCACCTGGTCACATACAGCTGATGTGTTGTTCATTGAAGTCCACAAGACGATAGCCCTATTTGGTAAAAGACCAAGTCCACAAGACGATAGCCCTATTTGGTAAAAGACCAAGTCCACAAGACGATAGCCCTATTTGGTAAAAGACCAAGTCCACAAGACGATAGCCCTATTTGGTAAAAGACCAAGTCCATATTATGGTAAGAAAAAGCTCAAATAAGCAAAGAGAAATGACAGTCCATCATTACTTTAAGACATGAAGGTCAGTCAATCAGGAACATTTCAAGAATTTTGAAAGTTTCTTCAAGTGCAGTCACAAAGACCATCAAGCACTATGATGAAACTGTCTCTCATGAGGACCACTACAGGAAGGGAAGACCCAGAGTTACCTCTGCTGCAGAGATTAAATAAATGCTTCACAGAGTTCAAATAACAGACACATCTCAACATCAACTATTCATAGGAGACTGCGTGAATCAGGCCTTCAGGGTCGTTTTGCTGCAAAGGAACCACTACTACAGGACACCAATAATAAGAAGAGACTTGCTTGGGCCAAGAAACACAAGCAATGGACATTAGACGAGTGAAATTTGTCCTTTGGTCTGATCAGTCCAAATGTGAGATTTTTGGTTCCAACCACCGTGTCTTTGTGAGATGCAGACTAGGTGATCTCCGCATGTGTGGTTCCCACTGTGAAGCATGGTGGAGGTGTGATGTATGGGGGTGCTTTGCTGGTGACACTGTCAGTGATTTATTTAGAATTCAAGGCACACTTAACCATCATGGCTACCACAGCAATGATCATTCTGGCTGGAGTTCAGTTCAGCTCATGTCCACACATTGACACAAAATAGCAGAACTGCTCAAATGTTCAAAGTCCGGCCCCTTTTACAAACACTTTGCCAAGGAGATTATAAAAGTATCTTTGTGTTGTGTCAAAATATGACTGAATACCTTAAATGTAAGTTGGATGGAATCATGGAAACCTTTTGGACTCCCCTCAAGCTATTCAACAAAATGTGTTACCAACCTTTTTCTCTTCTGTGGATTTCATCATCTCCTCAATGATACATCCTCACTATAGTCCAAGTAACATCTTGTAAAAGCCACTGTGAAGAGGGGTCCTTTCTATCCTTGGATGACAGCCTTTCCCACTAACATCTCCAGCTATAGCTCCAAATAGAATGCTACAAGGGTTAAAGGGATCCAAGGAAAGAGTCATGCGAGTTGTGCTTCTGTTGAAACGGGTGGCACACGTTAAACGTGTTTGTGCAAACACACACACACACACGGTGTGATTGCTGAGGCATGCAAGGTCAGGCTGTCACTATGGTAAAATCATGGGCATCTATTTTGAAAAATAAATAAACAGTACTGTGGACTGCCACTAGATGTCATCAAGTGCATGCAACATGACTGCCAGCTTCACTTATGCTAGTGAGCTGGAAAGGGCTATCATCTCTTCAATACAAAGTTTTATTGGAAAGTAGCATATAACCTGTTGTATTTTCCATTGGCAGAATGGCCAAGGATGTTTTAATATTTCAAATGAGATCATTCACTTGTTCGAACCATATCGGTCAATATAAATAAGATAGTTAAGAATAAGCCATTGAAAGATAATTCATTACTTACTGTACAGGGCTTGTATCTAGTAATTTCACTGATTTCAGTGTTCAGTAATGGCCATGTTTGCAACAAGTTTACAATGTTTGAATTACTAGGGAACTCTTATACTGAAGTCAACTGAAAAGGATGCCTGAAGTAAATGAGATAATCTCTGGAGAAATCTACAGAAAAACCTGGACTGTAACAAGCATCTACTGTGCATATACGAGCTCATTCTCTGCAGTCTGCGAATCTGACCCCCACAGAGTGTGTGAAATCTGCCCCGCTAGGTGAGTCAAATCTGCCCCGCTAGGTGAGTCAAATCTGCCCCGCTAGGTGAGTCAAATCTGCCCCGCTAGGTGAGTCAAATCTGCCCCGCTAGGTGAGTCAAATCTGCCCCGCTAGGTGAGTCAAATCTGCCCCGCTATGTGAGTGAAATCTGCCCCGCTAGGTGAGTCAAATCTGCCCCGCTAGGTGAGTCAAATCTGCCCCGCTAGGTGAGTCAAATCTGCCCCGCTAGGTGAGACAAATCTGCCCCGCTAGGTGAGTCAAATCTGCCCCGCTAGGTGAGTCAAATCTGCCCCGCTAGGTGAGTCAAATCTGCCCCGCTAGGTGAGTCAAATCTACCCCGCTAGGTGAGTGAAATCTGCCCCGCTAGGTGAGTCAAATCTTCCCTGCTAGGTGAGTCAAATCTGCCCCGCTAGGTGAGTCAAATCTGCCCCGCTAGGTGAGTCAAATCTGCCCCGCTAGGCGAGTCAAATCTACCCCGCTAGGTGAGTCAAATCTGCCCCGCTAGGTGAGTCAAATCTGCCCCGCTAGGTGAGTCAAATCTGCCCCGCTAGGTGAGTCAAATCTGCCCCGCTAGGTGAGTCAAATCTGCCCCGCTAGGTGAGTCAAATCTACCCCGCTAGGTGAGTGAAATCTGCCCTGTTAGGTGAGTCAAATCTGCCCCACTAGGTGAGTCAAATCTGCCCCGCTAGGTGAGTCAAATCACCCACTAGGTGTCTAGCCTGTAGCTCTCTTTACCCTTTTGCATTTTAATGTCACGACTCCATGCAGAAAATGGATTTCCAATGATACCATTGATAAACTGGGTCACAGTGGAGAAAAAAACAAAAAAAACAAGAACAATGATTCAACAAACACTAAATGTTGAGTGACACTAAATAAAGAAAATATCCAAGAAATACAGGCGATATTGAAGTGGAAACATATGTCAGGTTGATTTAACGCTCTCAAAGGTCTGTGACTGGCTGAACTGATGAGGGTCTGGCAGTACAGAATGCTTGTTACTGAGACAGTGGAGCCTTCAGGCCCAGACATCCAGCACAACAGCCATGAATTGTCTCCAGGAATAGTCAGATATACAGTACCAGTCAAAAGTTTGGACACACCTACTCATTCAAGGGTTTTTCTTTATTTGTACTTTTTTCTACAGTGTAGAAAAATAGTGAAATCATCAAAACTATGAAATAACACATGGAATCACGTAGTAATCACAGAAATGCTAAACAAATATTTTATATTAGAGATTCTTCAAAGTAGCCACCCTTTGCCTTGATGACAGTTTTGCACACTCTTGGCATTCTCTCAACCAGCTTCATGAGGTAGTCAAATGGAATGCATTACAATTAACAGGTGTGCCTTGTTAAAAGTTAATTGTGGAATTTCTTTCCTTCTTAATGTATTCGAGCCAATCAGATGTGTTAGCTCAAATAAGCAAAGAGAAACGACAGTCCATCAGTCCATACTTTAAGACATGAAGGTCAGTCAATCAGGAACATTTCAAGAACTTTGAAGGCTTCTTCAAGTGGAGTCGCAAAAACAATCAAGAGCTATGATGAAACTGGCTCTCATGAGGACCACCACAGGAAAGGAAGACTATCATTTATTTTCAACATGACAATGACTCAACACACCTCCAGACTGTGTAAGGGCTATTTGACCATGAAGGATAGTGATGGAGTGCTGCATCAGATGACCTGGCCTCCACAACCATCCGACCTCAACCCAATTGAGATGTTTTGGAATGAGTTGGATCACAGAGTGAAGGAAAAGTAGCCAACAAGTGCTCAGCATATGTGGGAACTCTTTCAAGACTGTTGGAATAGCATTCCAGGTGAAGCTGGTTGAGAGAATGCCAAGAGTGTGCAAGTAGTAAAAATGAGTAGGTGTGTCCAAACCTTTGACTGGCACTGTATGCAACACTAAACTAACCTTAACAGAACATCTACCATGGGAAAAATACCACTACTGTATATATGTAGCTTGATACCCCTCCATGAAGTGGTTGAGTTTTATTCTCTCCTATCCTTGCCAGTTCTTAATGACCCAGCCATGTGTTTTATAGTAATTCATCCCCCTTCAATCTGTAAATACTCTCAACAGAGCGGAGATCAAATTATGGCAAAACAAAGCCCTGTGAGCAGAGCGAGGAGAGACTGTGCATTCACAGGCGTAATGAGCCATCTGTTCCGTCCCACCACCGCAAAACAAATGTCATCAAACCCTTGGTTCTCACCTCCCTTTCTTTCCAGGTAAACTGGGAGCTTTGTTTGTTCTGGAAGCAGGAACACCTTGCTAATGTGAGACTGTGCTGTGCCCTGCCGACAGCTGCTGTCACCACACATTGTGACAGTTGTATCTGATTTTTCCAATGGAAATTGATTCACACCTGTCGACGCCACAGAGCGTGTCATTGGAGCTTTCTCTCTGCTGCGGTTGCTTCTGTTCTGTGAATTCTCCTCTTCCACTTCGGTTGGAAACTGATCTCCAATTTCAATGTGAATTACAGTTGTAAAATGAAAAAATAAAAACAGAGGTTTTCCAGTAGCACATTAATGTTGTCAACCTTACTAAAAAGATAGTGACACAGAATATGAGAGAACAGAGGTAGAATACTAAAACATATTAAAAACAGACATGGGTTTTTGATGACACAGTAGAGGTTGTAAAAAAAAACATGCAGGTTGAATTGCGAGGCTTTCCCTGTCCCAGTGTTTTGGGAGGGGTTCAAATCGAGGATGAGGTGCCTCATGGTTCCTGTAAGAGTTACTGTAATCCCTAAACACTCCCAAAACCATTCCAGAAATATACACGAGAGAAACAAAACAGCATCAGACACTCTGGCTGAGCAAAACTCAAACTAAACCAACATCCACAGTGCATAAAATAAAAGGCAATTGATTTCTTCAGTCACTTCAGCATATATACACACATTTATCATAATGCAATGACTTTTACAAAGAACAGGCTGCTACAACAGATGTCATGAGTAGCAGATGGCAAAACTGGGACAAATATAAATAAAAGACACGTCAAGAAAAGGGGGCGGAACCTATTAAAACCAATCATATCCCCAAAGCAGAGCTGAAACCCCATCCCCCCACTCATTGGAACCTTTACACCAACCTCAGGTGAGAGGAGAAACACAGCGAGTAGTCTTCTACCTATATACTGCCCAGACTCCATTCATATGCTGTGCATGCCAATGTACAGACAGTATGTATGTATCTATCTACATATATATTATACATATATACACACACATATACACTACCGTTCAAACGTTTGGGCTCACTTAGACATTTTTGAAAGAAAATCACATTTTATGTCCATTAAAATAACATCAAATTGATCAGAAATACAGTGTAGACATTGTTAATGTTGTAAATGACCATTGTAGCTGGAAATGGCTGATTTTGAATGGAATATCTACATAGGCGTACAGAGGCCCATTATCAGCAACCATCACTCCTGTGTTCCAATGGCACGTTGTGTTAGCTAATCCAAGTTTATCATTTTAAAAGGCTAATTGATCATTAGAAAACTCTTTAGCAATTATGTTAACACAGCTGAAAACTGTTGTTTTCTGATTAAAGAAGCAATAAAACTGTCCTTCTCTAGAATAGTTGAGATCTGGAGCATCAGTATTTGTGGGTTCGATTACATTCTCAAAATGGCCAGAAACAAATAACTTTCTTCTGAAACTCGTCAGTCTATTCTTGTTCTGAGAAATGAAGGCCATTCAAGAAATTGGCAAGAAACTGAAGATCTCGTACAACGCTGTGTACTACTCCCTTCACAGAACAGCACCAACTGTCTCTAACCAGAATAGAAAGAGGAGTGGGAGGCCCCGGTGCACAACTGAGCAAGAGGACAAGTACAATAGAATGTCTAGTTTGAGAAACAGATGCCTCACAAGTCCTCAAATGGCAGCTTCATTAAATAGTACCCACACAACACCAGTCTCAACATCAACAGTGAAGAGGCGACTCCGGGATGCTGGCCTTCTAGGCAGAGTTGCAAAGAAAAAGCCATATCTCAGACTGGCCAATAAAAAGAAAAGATTAAGATGGGAAAAAGAACACAGACACTGGATGTATATTTAAAGTTCCTTCGGAAAGTATTCAGACCCCTTGAATTTTTCAACATTTTGTTACATCACAGACTTATTCTAAAATGGATTGAATAAATACAAATCCTCAGCAATCTACACACAATACCCTAAAATGACAAAGCTACAACAGATTTTTAGAATCTTTTGCAAATTTATTTAAAAAATAAAACAATTTAATCATTAATGCAATTCATATTTCATGTAAAAATACCATAATTGTGTCAATTTAGTTTTGTAAGTATATTTTAGTCAGTGTGGGAGGAGAGAAAAGGAACTTCACAGACTCCTTTCAACACAAGGAACTATGATTTCTGTAAATGGGGTGACTTTTGGTTTGCCGACCATGGCACACGGAAAGTGTTTCTTGACACTCTTTGATCGGTCCGTGAGTGAGACTTAAAACGGTCAAACAAAACAAGAGAGGATGATTTGGAGCTGTCTATATCATTACCCTTTAAAAAGCTCGGGATCAAAAAAAGGTACCCAAAGAAAGAGAGAGAAACAGGTGTCAGTCTGAAATGTCAGTTTGGTCATTACCAAAATGTCAAACAATTATAATAGGTGTTCTTTTCCTGTCGTGGGTAGCGGAGTGATTTAGTTCAATGGGAGAGTAGCAGAGGTGTTATACCATCAACGTGATGTCGCTTCAAAAGATCTCCCAACCTCAAAATACACTGTCCTCTACACCCCTCTGTCTGTCCACGCATACACATGCACACACCTGACCAGAGACACACCAACAAACACCTGACCAGAGACACACCAACACACACCTGACCAGATACACACCAACACACACCTGACCAGAGACACACCAACACACACCTGACCAGAGACACACCAACACACACCTGACCAGAGACACACCAACACACACCTGACCAGAGACACACCAACACACACCTGACCAGAGACACACCAACACACACCTGACCAGAGACACACCAACACACACCTGACCAGATACACACACCTGACCAGATACACACCAACACACACCTGACCAGATACACACCAACACACACCTGACCAGATACACACCAACACACACCTGACCAGATACACACCAACACACACCTGACCAGATACACACCTGACCAGAGACACACCAACACACACCTGACCAGAGACACACCAACACACACCTGACCAGAGACACACCAACACACACCTGACCAGAGACACACCAACACACACCTGACCAGATACACACCAACACACACCTGACCAGATACACACACCTGACCAGATACACACCAACACACACCTGACCAGATACACACCAACACACACCTGACCAGATACACACCAACACACACCTGACCAGAGACACACCAACACACACCTGACCAGAGACACACCAACACACACCTGACCAGAGACACACCAACACACACCTGACCAGAGACACACCAACACACACCTGACCAGATACACACCAACACACACCTGACCAGAGATACACCAACACACACCTGATCAGAGATACACCAACACACACCTGACCAGAGACACACCAACACACACCTGACCAGAGACACACCAACACACACCTGACCAGAGACACACCAACACACACCTGACCAGAGACACACCAACACACACCTGACCAGATACACACCAACACACACCTGACCAGAGACACACCAACACACACCTGACCAGAGACACACCAACACACACCTGACCAGAGACACACCAACACACACCTGACCAGAGACACACCAACACACACCTGACCAGAGACACACCAACACACACCTGACCAGATACACACCAACACACACCTGACCAGATACACACCAACACACACCTGTCCAGAGATACACCAACACACACCTGACCAGAGACACACCAACACACACCTGACCAGAGACACACCAACACACACCTGACCAGAGACACACCAACACACACCTGACCAGAGACACACCAACACACACCTGTCCAGAGACACACCAACACACACCTGACCAGATACACACACCTGACCAGATACACACCAACACACACCTGACCAGATACACACCAACACACACCTGACCAGATACACACCAACACACACCTGACCAGAGACACACCAACACACACCTGACCAGAGACACACCAACACACACCTGACCAGAGACACACCAACACACACCTGACCAGATACACACCAACACACACCTGACCAGAGATACACCAACACACACCTGACCAGAGATACACCAACACACACCTGACCAGAGACACACCAACACACACCTGACCAGAGACACACCAACACTCACCTGACCAGAGACACACCAACACACACCTGACCAGATACACACACCTGACCAGATACACACCAACACACACCTGACCAGATACACACCAACACACACCTGACCAGAGACACACCAACACACACCTGACCAGAGACACACCAACACACACCTGACCAGAGACACACCAACACACACCTGACCAGATACACACCAACACACACCAACACACACCTGTCCAGAGATACAGCAACACACACCTGACCAGAGACACACCAACACACACCTGACCAGAGACACACCAACACACACCTGACCAGAGACACACCAACACACACCTGACCAGAGACACACCAACACACACCTGACCAGAGACACACCAACACACACCTGACCAGAGACACACCAACACACACCTGACCAGAGACACACCAACACACACCTGACCAGAGATACACCAACACACACCTGACCAGAGACACACCAACACACACCTGACCAGAGACACACCACCACACACCTGACCAGAGACACACCAACACACACCTGACCAGATACACACCAACACACACCTGACCAGAGACACACCAACACACACCTGACCAGACACACCAACACACACCTGACCAGAGACACACCAACACACACCTGTCCAGAGACACACCAACACACACCTGACCAGAGATACACCAACACACACCTGACCAGAGATACACCAACACACACCTGACCAGAGACACACCAACACACACCTGACCAGAGACACACCAACACACACCTGACCAGAGACACACCAACACACACCTGTCCAGAGACACACCAACACACACCTGTCCAGAGACACACCAACACACACCTGTCCAGAGATACACCAACACACACCTGACCAGAGACACACCAACACACACCTGACCAGAGACACACCAACACACACCTGACCAGAGATACACCAACACACACCTGACCAGATACACACCAACACACACCTGACCAGATACACACCAACACACACCTGACCAGATACACACCAACACACACCTGACCAGAGATACACCAACACACACCTGACCATATACACACCAACACACACCTGACCAGATACACACACCTGACCAGAGACACACCAACACACACCTGACCAGAGACACACCAACACACACCTGACCAGATACACACCCACACACACCTGACCAGAAACACACCCACACACACCTGACCAGATACACACCAACACACACCTGACCAGATACACACACCTGACCAGATACACACCAACACACACCTGACCAGATACACACCAACACACACCTGACCAAATACACACACCTGACCAGATACACACACCTGACCAGATACACACACCTGACCAGATACACACCTGACCAGATACACACTCCTGACCAGATACACACTCCTGACCAGATACACACCAACACACACCTGACCAGATACACACTCCTGACCAGATACACACTCCTGACCAGATACACACCAACACACACCTGACCAAATACACACCCACACACATCTGACCAGATAGACACTAACACACTCCTGACCAGAGACACACCAACACACACCTGACCAGAGACACACCAACACACACCTGACCAGATACACACCAACACACACCTGACCAGAGACACACCAACACACACCTGACCAGAGACACACCAACACACACCTGACCAGAGACACACCAACACACACCTGACCAGATACACACCAACACACACCTGACCAGAGACACACCAACACACACCTGACCAGAGACACACCAACACACACCTGACCAGAGACACACCAACACACACCTGACCAGAGACACACCAACACACACCTGACCAGAGACACACCAACACACACCTGACCAGATACACACCAACACACACCTGACCAGATACACACCAACACACACCTGTCCAGAGATACACCAACACACACCTGACCAGAGACACACCAACACACACCTGACCAGAGACACACCAACACACACCTGACCAGAGACACACCAACACACACCTGACCAGAGACACACCAACACACACCTGTCCAGAGACACACCAACACACACCTGACCAGATACACACACCTGACCAGATACACACCAACACACACCTGACCAGATACACACCAACACACACCTGACCAGATACACACCAACACACACCTGACCAGAGACACACCAACACACACCTGACCAGAGACACACCAACACACACCTGACCAGAGACACACCAACACACACCTGACCAGATACACACCAACACACACCTGACCAGAGATACACCAACACACACCTGACCAGAGATACACCAACACACACCTGACCAGAGACACACCAACACACACCTGACCAGAGACACACCAACACACACCTGACCAGAGACACACCAACACACACCTGACCAGATACACACACCTGACCAGATACACACCAACACACACCTGACCAGATACACACCAACACACACCTGACCAGAGACACACCAACACACACCTGACCAGAGACACACCAACACACACCTGACCAGAGACACACCAACACACACCTGACCAGATACACACCAACACACACCTGACCAGATACACACCAACACACACCTGTCCAGAGATACAGCAACACACACCTGACCAGAGACACACCAACACACACCTGACCAGAGACACACCAACACACACCTGACCAGAGACACACCAACACACACCTGACCAGAGACACACCAACACACACCTGACCAGAGACACACCAACACACACCTGACCAGAGACACACCAACACACACCTGACCAGAGACACACCAACACACACCTGACCAGAGATACACCAACACACACCTGACCAGAGACACACCAACACACACCTGACCAGAGACACACCACCACACACCTGACCAGAGACACACCAACACACACCTGACCAGATACACACCAACACACACCTGACCAGAGACACACCAACACACACCTGACCAGACACACCAACACACACCTGACCAGAGACACACCAACACACACCTGTCCAGAGACACACCAACACACACCTGACCAGAGATACACCAACACACACCTGACCAGAGATACACCAACACACACCTGACCAGAGACACACCAACACACACCTGACCAGAGACACACCAACACACACCTGTCCAGAGACACACCAACACACACCTGACCAGATACACACCAACACACACCTGTCCAGAGATACACCAACACACACCTGACCAGAGACACACCAACACACACCTGACCAGAGACACACCAACACACACCTGACCAGAGATACACCAACACACACCTGACCAGATACACACCAACACACACCTGACCAGATACACACCAACACACACCTGACCAGATACACACCAACACACACCTGACCAGAGATACACCAACACACACCTGACCATATACACACCAACACACACCTGACCAGATACACACACCTGACCAGAGACACACCAACACACACCTGACCAGAGACACACCAACACACACCTGACCAGATACACACCCACACACACCTGACCAGAAACACACCCACACACACCTGACCAGATACACACCAACACACACCTGACCAGATACACACACCTGACCAGATACACACCAACACACACCTGACCAGATACACACCAACACACACCTGACCAAATACACACACCTGACCAGATACACACACCTGACCAGATACACACACCTGACCAGATACACACACCTGACCAGATACACACCTGACCAGATACACACTCCTGACCAGATACACACCAACACACACCTGACCAGATACACACTCCTGACCAGATACACACTCCTGACCAGATACACACCAACACACACCTGACCAAATACACACCCACACACATCTGACCAGATAGACACTAACATACTCCTGACCAGATACACACTGACACACTCCAGACCAGATACACACACCTGACACCAAATACACACCTTGTTAGACATCATTGTCTAGTTTTTCACTCACACACACATGCGCAGCCCCATCACAGATGTGAGAAAAATCAGATTAGCATTGATCTGTTTCTTCTTGCTCCACATCTCCAAATATCAGCCAGCTCTCTGCCTGTGCGGCCTGCCACCCTACACCACAACACACATCTACACACCAACACTCTCTTCTGGCAATCATTCTTAAAGTGGCAATCAGGAGTTGAAACAGTAACAAATCGCACTCACTCTTGGCATTCTCTCAACCAGCTTTATGAGGTAGTCACCTGGAATGCCTTTCAAGTAACAGGTGTGCCTTATTAAAAGTTAATTTGTGGAATTTCTTTCCTTCTTAATGCGTTTGAGCCAATCATGCTGCTGTTCCAGTTTCAACTGACCTGAGCCCTAGGACCATGCCCCAGGACTACCTGACATGATGACTCCTTGCTGTCCCCAGTCTACCTGGCCATGCTGCTGCTCCAGTTTCAACTTCCACCTGACTGTGCTGCTGCTCTAGTTTCAACTGTTCTGCCTTATTATTATTCGACCATGCTGGTCATTTATGAACATTGAACATCTTGACCATGTTCTGTTATAATCTCCACCCGGCACAGCCAGAAGAGGACTGGCCACCCCACATAGCCTGGTTCCTCTCTAGGTTTCTTCCTAGGTATTGGCCTTTCTAGGGAGTTTTTCCTAGCCACCGTGCTTCTCCACCTGCATTGCTTGCTGTTTGGGGTTTTAGGCTGGGTTTCTGTACAGCACTTTGAGATATCAGCTGATGTACGAAGGGCTATATAAATAAATTTGATTTGATTTGATTTGATCAGTTGTGTTGTGACAAGGTAGGGGTGGTATAAAGAGGATAGCCCTATTTGGTAATAGTCCATATTATGCCAAGAACAGCTCAAATAAGCAAAGAGAAATGACATGAAGACATGAAGGTCAGTCAATACGGAACAGTTCAAGAACTTTTAAGGTTTCTTCAAGTGCAGTCGCAAAAACCATCAAGCACTATGATGAAACTGGCTCTCATGAGGACCGCCACAGGAATGGAAGACCCAGAGTTCCCTCTGCTGCAGAAGATAAGTTCATTAGAGTTACCAGCCTCAGAAACTGCAGCCCAAATAAATGCTTCAGAGTTCACAAAGTAACAGACACATCTCAACATCAACTGTTAAGAGGAGACAGTGTGAATCAGGCCTATATGGTCGAATTTCTGCAAAGAAACCACTACTAAAGGACACTAATAATAATACAAGACTTGCTTAGGCCAAGAAACACAAGCAATGGACATTAGACCGATGGTCTGGAGTCCAAATTTGAGATTTTTGGTTCCAACCGCCATGCCTTTGTGAGAGGCAGAGTAGGTGAACGGATGATCTCAGCATGTGTATTTCCCACCATGAAGCATGGAGGAGGAGGTGTGATGGTGTGGGGGTGCTTTGCTGGTGACACTGTCAGTGATTTATTTAGAATTCAAGGCACACTTAACCACCATGGCTACCACAGCATTCTGCAGCGATACACCATCACATCTGGTTTGGGCTTAGTGGGACTATCATTTATTTTTCAACAGGACAATGACCCAACACACCTCCAGGCTGTGTAAGGGCTATTTGACCAAGAAGGAGAGTGATGGAGTGCTGCATCAGATGACCTTGTCTCCACAATCCCTGACTTCAACCCAGTTGAGATGGTTTGGGAATCCGGTTGAGAGAATGCCAAAAGTGTGCAAAGATGTCATCAAGGCAAAGGGTGGCTATTTGAAGAATCTCAAATATAAAATATATTTTGATTTGTTTAACACTTTTTTGGTTACAACATGATTCCATATGTGTTTTTCCATTGTTTCAATGACTTCACTATTATTCTTCAATATAGAAAATAGTAAAAATCAAGAAAAACCCTTGAGTAGGTGTTCTAAAACTTTTGACCGGTAGTGTATATGTGGACCTTTTACTGACTGCTCCAGCCCCTAACGCCCAGCACCCTCAACCCCCCCAGAGCCTCTGCTGAGCCCCACCCCCCGTCCCTTTCCAATCCCCCACCACATCTCCTACCCAGTGGATGAATGAAGAGCCTTCAGCCAGTCAGCCAGGTGACTTTGTCTCTTTGACCTGTTCTGGCCCACTGCTCTCCTTATCTAGTGATTCATCCTCAATAACTCTCACAGTATTTGTCCTGACATTTTAATTAAAATACTACTACCTCCTTCCTGTGATGAAAAGGGTGGCGTCACAGAGCACGGCCCCACACTACACTGGCCTACTACCTGACCACCTTGTCTACCAACACACACACACACACACACACACACACACACACACACACACACACACACACACACACACACACACACACACACACACACACACACACACACACACACACGGGGTGAAAGAGAGAGATATGTCAGATAAAGATGGAGAGAGACAAGACAGGAAAAGAGATGTGGTGGGGTAAAGAGAAAGAGGAGAAAATGAAAGGGATCTCAATCACGTCTGTCACTTTCATGATGACGTCTCACAGCTGGAAAGGAACAGTAGTAAAACTGCTTCAACAGGCGATTGTGGACCTCTGTGTTGGTTTGGGTCAGAATGGAGCTGCCTCTGGCTTGAGAAAAGCCTTAACCTGACAAACAGATCCCTGCCTCAGTAAAACAACTGACTACTCCAATATATTAGATATAGCTGCATGTAGACATTAAAAGTTGAATATCCAAAATAGCAAAACACATTCAATATGGCAAAAGTTATGGTTTCTAGAAGCAAATGTGTTCCCCATGAGGTGATGGAAACATACATTTTGAGTGCAGGCTAATTGAGGACCTGGAGCTAATCAAACGTTATGGATTTCCATAGAATTTCTTGCTAAGGAAATATTGTGTCTCATTGGAACCAAATTCCTTGTATGGATGTGACATGTGGACCTTCACCCTTCTGCTCTGCTCTGTTCTGTAGGTGAAATTAAACTGCTCCAAAACCTAGGGGGACAAAATGACAACGTTGACCAAAACAATGCATCTTCACAACAAGGAATGAACCCCGAAGGATATAGTTAGGTCTATAAAAACATCTCCACAGAGACATGTTGAAACAGTATTTCCATCATTTCTTGTAATAAGGAGGTTTCATCTGAGGTCATGTGCTAACTTACTATCAAGGAACCAAGCAGAGCCTGACAGAAGGTAATGGGAATCAATGGGACAACAGCCTGATGCCAGTCTGGCACGCAGCCATCAATATCAATCATTGTTATTACTGATAATGTCTCCATGCAACCCTGATAAATGTCAGTGCCGCCTCACCCAACTACAAACCAGCCAGATCTCTCTTCTTTAAGAAATTATATTATGAGGTACTTAGAAACGCACATTATTTTGTATCAAGTATTGACAGTGAAGGTGAGGATATGGAAATCAATCAAGAGAGAGGTAAGGTTAGATATTTGACAGTGAAAAGGGGTGTCAGATGAGAGTTTCCTAGTGTATCTTCCGTGGGTTCCTCTCCAGGACTAGCTGGTGTGTAGAACAGCCTGGATACCACAGGACACACTCTTCTTGGGCAGAGGCAGAGCAGGAGGAACACGTCAGGTACACACACATACCACCCTGTATTATTAGCCAAGCAGAATACCATCGTCTCCTCATTAGCAAATGTTCTCCATGACGACATCAGCCCATTTTCCATCTGTCTTGTAGAGAGTGAGATGAACCTTCCCTAAAGATATGGAACATTGTGTAATTACCCTCCGTAGTCAGTTTCCTAACAACCTGTTCCATAACACACTGCCGATGTAGGGATTCAGTTTCTCCTCTGCAGCATGGCAGGGACTATTCCATACAAGGTGGCCAGAGAGGGTGGGTTGGACGGAGCTGGGCTCTGGATGCATGTTGGACCTCAGAGGGGGTTCAGCTCTCCTCCTGGAGGGCAGTACTCTGAACACCATGTTAATGGTGGCAGGTTTGAAGATTGAAAGGGAACCCGATAGCTCCTAACTGTCCCGTGCTGGCCTGGGAGGGGGGGCGTGGCAGATACAGGTCCTCCCCAGTGGGATACGCGGTGTGTCATTGCCATAGTGTCCATGGACATAGGGAACGTCAGTGCTCCAAGATGCAGCTCAGAGGACGTGTCACACTCTCCTCACACTGGGACACTACTCTGTCGGGAGGACAGACACTACTCTGTCTGGAGGACAGACACTACTCTATTAGGAGGACAGAAACTACTCTATTAGGAGGACAGACACTACTCTGTCTAGAGGACAGACACTACTATGTCTGGAGGAAAAGACACTACTCTGTCTGGAAGACAGAAACTACTCTATTAGGAGGACAGAAACTACTCTATTAGGAGGACAGACACTACTCTGTCTGGAGGACAGACACTACTCTATTAGGAGGACAGACACTACTCTATTAGGAGGACAGACACTACTCTGTCTGGAGGACAGACACTACTCTGTCTGGAGGACAGACACTACTCTGTCTGGAGGACAGACACTACTTTATTAGGAGGACAGACAACTCTGTCGGGAGGACAGACACTAACTACTCTATCGGGAGGACAGACACTAACTACTCTATCGGGAGGACAGACATTGCTCTGTCTAGAGGACAGACACTACTCTATTAGGAGGACAGAAACTACTCTATTATGAGGACAGACACTACTCTGTCTAGAGGACAGATACTACTCTGTCTAGAGGACAGACACTACTTTATTAGGAGGACAGACAACTCTGTCGGGAGGACAGACACTAACTACTCTATCGGGAGGACAGACACTGCTCTGTCTAGAGGACAGACACTACCCTATCGGGAGGACAGACACTACTCTGTCTGGAGGACAGACACCACTCTATTGGGAGGACAGACACTACTCTGTCTGGAAGACAGACACTACTCTATCGGGAAGACAGACACTACTCTATCGGGAGGACAGACTCTACTCTATCAAGAGGACAGACTCTACTCTATCAAGAGGACAGACACTACTCTGTCTGGAGGATAGACACTACTCTGTCTGGAGGACAGACACTACTCTGTCGGGAGGACAGACACTACTCTGTCTAGAGAACAGACACTACTCTGTTGGGGGGACAGACACTACTCTATTGGGAGGACAGACACTATTCTATCAGAAGGACAGACACTACTCTGTCGGGAGGACAGACACTACTCTGTCGGGAGGACAGACACTGCTCTGTCGGGAGGACAGACACTGCTCTGTCGGGAGGACAGACACTACTCTGTCGGGAGGACAGACACTACTCTGTCGGGAGGACATACACTACTCTGTTGTACAGGGCTGTCGACTGAGACACTTGATGCTTATTCTGTGGAAAATGACCGAAGGAGATGGAGTATCTGGTGCATATGTGTTGTCTACAGGCTTTTACGTTTTAAAGTACTCAGGGAGAGAACTCTTTACTGTTAAGACAGCTATTGCTGTAGGTAGCTATAGCTACCTGTTCTATTTGAAATGGCACAACACCATTGTTCTCATAGGGTTGCTAGTTCAAATCCTAGGAAGCCAAGGTGCCATTGAGGAAGACACTCAGATTTCTTTTTTTAAATATACAGTATATATTTCACCTTTATTTAGCCAGGTAGGCTAGTTGAGAACAAGTTCTCATTTACAACTGCGACCTGGCCAAGATAAAGCAAAGCAGTGCTACACAAACAACAACACAGAGTTACACATGGAATAAACAAGCGTACATTCAATAACACAATATAAAAAAGAAAGTCTATATACAGTGTGTGCAAATGGCATGAGGAGGTAAGGCATGAGGAGGTGCCAGTGTCCAGAGCTTACGGCAAGGAACTGGTGGAGTAGTGTATTCTATCCGTGTTTGGGTGGAGTCCGGGTGAACACTGAGTAGGCCGGGAGGTGGGCCTGGCTCAGGGCTAGCTGCAGGGCTGGGTCACTCAGTGGCAGCTAGCTAGCTGTGAAGATCAGGTGTAATGGTCCAGGGTTTACGGCAGGAATACAGCGTTGTAGTGGAGAAACAGTCCGATAGTGGAAGGCCGGCAAGTATTATCCAGGCTAAAAAAAGGGTTGGTGTCTGTGCAGAAGGAAAAGGCCACTAGCAGTGGCTAACAATTAATAAATAGCTAGTAGCTAATTAGCTGGTTAGCTCCTGATGGCTAGCTTCCGATGGAGTTCTGGCTACAAGGTCTAAAAAAAATAGCGGTTCCGTAACACGTTGGGTGAGGCAAGTTACCGGAAGGTATATTTCATTTAAAATGGAAAAGAGATTGAAAATAAACTTGAAATATATACAAAAAATTATGAAAAATACAAAAGTACACAAGAGGACGAACAAAAACACATCTGCACTGCTACGTCATCTTGGAGATGAAATTGGTCTGGTATATATTCATCAGTATAAATGGATAATCTATAAACTGTAAACTCTGCAAGCATTGTTCAATGCAGATTAGTTATATAAAATATGTCCCTCTACTTTTGGGTGTGTGTGTGTGTGTGTGTATTGCACGCCTGTCAAGCTCATCATCATCTCATGATTGCAACTGATCCACTCAGGTAGAACTACATTACTTAAGGGACGCTCCAGCTATCCATCACACACACACACACACACACACCACACGCACAAATTCCTCAGAGTGAGGGAGTGGAGGAGTTCTGAGGAGTCCCCTCCCCCCAACCCCATGGAGATGGCCAATGGACAAACGTCACCATTGCTCATCTATCTAAGTATGATGACTGACTGGGAAATAATACCAGGATTGCTAAAAACAATAACACTCATAAATAACTATACAGTTAGCGATATAATCATCATCATCACTGTCGCCACTGTCGCCACAATTCAAATGGAAAATGGGGATATATTGTTTGACCCAAAACCCTACACACACACACAGGAGATGGAAGGTTCAGGAACACTATCATTCACTCACACGACCTACTTCCCTCAATCTTGGTTTTCTGTCTTATTTTTTCCATTAATTCTAGTCTGCCTTACAACCCTGATGTCACCTGGTCTGCCAGAAACACTGCCTCGTCTAAGCATCATGGAATTACATTTCTAAAACAACGGTCCTCTATGTAAATGGCTCTGTCTAATACCAATCCCACCCCCTCACCCCCACTCTCCGTCTTATCCACTGTCCTGGGCGGTGGGTGGCGAGGTGCAGCTGGACTCACAGGTGCCTGGCATACAGGTCATGGTGGAAGAGCAGAGCTCTGAGGCGCACCACTGGACCGCCAGGCTCCATGGGAGGCACAGTGACCAGGGAGATCTATAGTACACAGACAGACAGAGACAGAGAGAGACAGAGACAGACAGACAGGTACAGTAGTTCGACAGACAAGACAAGTAGTTCTGCAGACAGACAGCTAGTTAGACAGACTGACAGACAGGTATTTAGACAGTCAGGCAGACAGATAGACAGGCAGGCAGGCAGTTAGACAGGCAGGCAGGCAGTTAGACAGACAGACAGACAGGTAGTTAGAGAGACAGGTAGATAGACAGACAGTCAGACAGACCAGGTAGTTAGACAGACAGACAGACAGACAGACAGACAGACAGACAGACAGACAGACAGACAGACAGACAGACAGACAGACAGACAGACAGACAGACAGACAGACAGACAGACAGACAGACAGACAGACAGACAGACAGACAGACAGACAGGCAGGCAGGCAGACAGACAGACAGACAGACCTGGTAGTTAGACAGACAGACAGAGACATACAGGCAGGCAGACAGACAGACCAGGTAGTCAGACAGACAGGCAGGCAGGCAGGCCGGTAGTTAGACAGACAGTCAGACAGACCGGTAGTTTGACAGACAGTCAGACAGACAGACAGGTAGACAGACAGTCAGACAGACCGGTAGTTAGACAGACAGTCAGACAGACAGGTAGTTTGACAGACAGTCAGACAGACCAGGTAGTCAGACAGAGACATACAATCACACAGGCAGGCAGACAGACAGACCAGGTAGTCAGACAGACAGGCAGGCAGGCAGGCAGGTCGGTAGTTAGACAGACAGTCAGACAGACCGGTAGTTTGACAGACAGTCAGACAGACAGACAGGTAGTTTGACAGACAGGAAAACCTTACTTTGCTACCTGACAACTTTACGGCTTTTACTTTTTAATTACCGTTTATATTTTTAGTTTTTCCTTCACTCAACTTTCATTAAACTTTTTACTCCGGACGCTTTATCTGGACGTGGTTCGTCAAGACCTCCAACAGCCGAAGCCAAGTAGTAACATTAACATGATGCCTTCTAATTGCAGTCACTGTACTCATAATATACAGGAGAATGATCGCCTTATGGCGAGGATAGCTGTGCTGCAAGCCCAGCTTCAGACGCAATCGCTAGGCAAGGGTAATTTCAGTAGTAAGGATGAAACAGCGTCTGTGCCACCAGTAAGTACAGATAGTAAGTTAGTATAAATCCCCTCGCACAGTCCCCGCAGCTGGACAACTTTCTCATGGATTCTGGAGGGAAATGCTGTAGGAATGCTCAACCGGAGTCGCTCATTCAGCCGACAGAAACTTCAACCAGTTTTCCCCATTAAGCAGCAAGTCGGAGTCTGAGGCTTCTCTGGTCTCTACGCCGAAGATTCCCACCATTAGCTCTGACAAATTGAAAACCCTAGTCATTGGCGACTCCATTACCCGCAGTATTAGACTTAAAACGAATCATCCAGCGATCATACACTGTTTACCAGGGGGCAGGACTACCGACGTTAAGGCTAATCTGAAGATGGTGCTGGCTAAAGCTAAAACTAGCGAGTGTAGAGAGTAAAGAGATATTGTTATCCACGTCAGCACCAATGATGTTAGTATGAAACAGTCAGAGGTCACCAAGCGCAACATAGCTTCAGCGTGTAAAGCAGCTAAAAAGATTTGTCGGCATCGAATATTTGTCTCTGGCTCCCTCCCAGTTAGGGGGAGTGATGAGCGCTACAGCAGAGTCTCACAACTCAATCGCTGGTTGAAAACTGTTTTCTGCCCCTCCCAAAAGATAGAATTTGTAGATAATTGGCCCTCTTTCTGGGACTCACCCATAAACAGGACCAAGCCTGGCCTGCTGAGGAGTGACGGACTCCATCCTAGCTGGAGGGGTGCTCTCATCTTATCCACCAAACATAGACGTGGCTCTAACTCCTCTAGCTCCACAGGTAGATAGGGTGCAGGCCAGGCAGCAGGCTGTTAGCCTTAATTATAGTCAATGAACTAATCACTGATCATAATCTTGATGTGATTGGCCTGACTGAAACATGGCTTAAGCCTGATGAATTTACTGTGTTAAATGAGGCCTCACCTCCTGGTTACACTAGTGACCATATCCCCCATGCATCCCGCAAAGGCGGAGGTGTTGCTAACATTTACGATAGCAAATGTCAATTTACAACAAAAAACCCGACGTTTTCGTCTTTTGAGCTTCTAGTCATGAAATATATGCAGCCTACTCAATCACTTTTTATAGCTACTGTTTACAGGCCTCCTGGGCCATATACAGCGTTCCTCACTGAGTTCCCTGAATTCCTATCGGACCTTGTAGTCATAGCAGATAATATTCACATTTTTGGTGACTTTAATATTCACATGGAAAAGTCCACAGAACCACTCCAAAATGCTTTCGGAGCCATCATCGACTCAGTGGGTTTTGTCCAACATGTCTCTGGACCTACTCACTGTCACAGTCATACTCTGGACCTAGTTTTGTCCCATGGAATAAATGTTGTGGATCTTAATGTTTTTCCTCATAATCCTGGACTATCGGACAACCATTTTATTACGTTTGCAATCGCAACAAATAATCTGCTCAGACCCCAACCAAGGAGCATCAAAAGTCGTGCTATACATTCTCAGACAACACAAAGATTCCTTGATGCCCTTCCAGACTCCCTCTGCCTACCCAAGGACGTCAGAGGACAAAAATCAGTTAACCACCTAACCGAGGAACTCAATTTAACCTTGCGCAATACCCTAGATGCAGTTGCACCCCTAAAAACTATAAACATTTGTCATAAGAAACTAGCTCCCTGGTATACAGAAAATACCCGAGCTCTGAAGCAAGCTTCAAGAAAATTGGAACGGAAATGGCGCCACACCAGACTGGATGTCTTCCGACTAGCTTGGAAAGACAGTACCGTGCAGTATCGAAGAGCCCTTACTGCTGCTCGATCATCCTATTTTTCCAACTTAATTGAGGAAAATAAGAACAATCCGAAATGTATTTTTGATACTGTCGCAAAGCTAACTAAAAAGCATCATTCCCCAAGAGAGGATGGCTTTCACTTCAGCAGTAATAAATTCATGAACTTCTTTGAGGAAAAGATCATGATTATTAGAAAGAAAATTACGGAAAATTAAATCTGCGTATTCCTCCAAAGCTCAGTTGTCCTGAGTCTGCACAACTCTGCCAGGACCTAGGATCAAGAGAGACACTCAAGTGTTTTAGTACTATATCTCTTGACAAAATGATGAAAATAATCATGGCCTCTAAACCTTCAAGCTACATACTGGACCCTATTCCGACTACACTTCTGAAAGAGCTGCTTCCTGTGCTTGGCCCTCCTATGTTGAACATAATAAACGGCTCTCTATCCACCGGATGTGTACCAAACTCACTAAAAGTGGCAGTAATACAGCCTCTCTTCAAAAAGCCAAACCTTGAACCAGAAAATATAATAAAGTATCGGATCTTCCATTCCTCTCAAAAATGTTAGAAAAAGCTGTTGTGCAGCAACTCACTGCCTTCCTGAAGACAAACAATGTATACGAAATGCTTCAGTCTGGTTTTAGACCCCATCATAGCACTGAGACTGCACTTGTGAAGGTGGTAAATTGCCTTTTAATGGCCTCAGACCGAGGCTCTGCATCTGTCCTCATGCTCCTAGACCTTAGTGTTGCTTTTGATACCATCGATCACCACATTCTTTTGGAGAGATTGGAAACCCAAATTGGTCTACACGGACAATTCTGGCCTGGTTTAGATCTTATCTGTCGGAAAGATATCAGTTTGTCTCTGTGAATGGTTTGTCCTCTGACAAATCAACTGTAAATTTCGGTGTTCCTCAAGGTTCCGTTTTAGGACCACTATTGTTTTCACTATATATTTTACCTCTTGGGGATGTCATTCGAAAACATAATGTTAACTTTCACTGCTATGCGGATGACACACAGCTGTACATTTCAATTAAACATGGTGAAGCCCCAAAATTGCCCTCGCTAGAAGACTGTGTTTCAGACATAAGGAAGTGGATGGCTACAATATTTTTACTTTTAAACTCAGACAAAACAGAGATGCTTGTTCTAGGTCCCAAGAAACAAAGATATTCTGTTGAATCTGACAATTAATCTTGATGGTTGTACAGTCGTCTCAAATAAAACTGTGAAGGACCGCGGCGTTACTCTGGACCCTGATCTCTCTTTTGACGACCATGTCAAGACTGTTTCAAGGACCGCTTTTTTTTCCATCTACATAACATTGCAAAAATCTGAAACTTTCTGTCCAAAAATGATGCAGAAAAATTAATCCATGCTTTTGTTACTTCTAGGTTAGACTACTGCAATGCTCTACTCTCCGGCTACCTGGATAAAGCACTAAATAAACTTCAGTAGTTAGACAGACAGGTAGTTAGACAGGTAGCTTGACAGACAGGTAGTTAGACAGACAGTCAGACAGACAGGTAGTTTGACAGACAGTCAGACAGCCATGTAGTTTGACAGACAGACAGGTAGTTAGAAAGACTGACAGACAGATAGACAGGTAGGTCGACAGACAGGTAGGTCGACAGACAGGTAGTTAGACAGATAGGTAGTTAGACAGGTAGCTTGACAGACAGGTAGTTATACAGACAGTCAGACAGACAGGTAGTTTGACAGACAGACAGGCAGTCAGACAGACAGACCGGTAGTTAGACAGGCAGTCAGACAGACAGGTCGTTTGACAGACAGTCAGACAGATGGGTAGTTTGACAGACAGGTACTTAGACAAACAGTCAGACAATTAGTTAGACAGAGACTCAGACAGACAGGTAGTTTGACAGACAGACAGGTAGTTTGACAGACAGACAGGTAGTTAGAAAGACTGACAGATAGACAGGTAGTTCGACAGACAGGTAGCTTGACAGACAGGTAGTTAGACAGGTAGTTAGACATACAGTCAGACAGAGAGTCAGACAAACAGGTAGTTAGACAGACAGCTAGTTAGACAGACAGTCAGACAATTAGTTAGACAGACAGACAGACAGAGACAGACAGACAGACAGACAGACAGACAGACAGACAGACAGACGGGTAGTTTGACAGACAGGCAGACAGACAGACAGACAGGTCATCTGACAGACAGTCAGACAGACAGGTAGTTTGATAGACAGGTAGTTTGTCACAGTCAGACAGGCAGACAGAGAGAAGTACAGCACCTACACACGTAGACCTGATGAAGTCTGCCAGACAATCCTAAAGCCTATTACCAAACTTCAGATCTAAGTAATGGATCCCTGTAATCCTTTTATATGAATCCCCTGGATGTTATTATAATGTCCTTCTGGCTGAGGCCGAAGTGAGATCACTCCTTTTTAATCAAGTGGACAAATTTAAGGAAGCAAAGTCAGTGTATCCCATGTTGGAAGAGAGCAGGGGATAGAGGGAGAGCAGGGCCAATCTCCCTTTGTATCTGCCTGGGTCCACACTGTCATTCCACAGGACCATCCAACAGCTAATTAAAAAGAGAGTGAATATTTAATTCCGTTTTGTCACACAGTCATGTAATATTCCATTTCCACACTGTGTCAAGACACAGAAATTAATTTAATCTTCTCCCTACTAACTAATGAGCAGAAATTACACACGGTTTTCCCTGTCTTCTTTCTGAGTGATATTCAAAGATGGATTTCAGCTGGAAAACCAAACTTGTGTCACGAAGAGGGATGAAAATTCTATGGATATATGCTCTTTATGCAGACACTTTAGGGAATTGGATTGATCAGATTTCTTTCAGCGTGTTCTAAACCATTATTCCATGTTTTTCATATTCATATTGAAGACTGGCACTCAAATTAGCGTACCTAATGCTAGCATGTCAATTCCCATTCTCCAGCCGGTAGGATTATTTAATCAAATTCCAAACCAGTCACAACAAACAGCATTAGGGAGCTTTCATTGAACTGGTTAGTTTTTTCACAATGGATTTGAAGTCTTCATGGTAGACAGCTGCATGTCAGGACTACTGTAATGATCTCTCAAATCAGCTCTGATGTTTTGTTGTTCTTGGACGCAGACCAAAAATCTATACAAATGTGATAGAGCATAAAATAGAATGTAATGCAAAACAACACAAGGAGCTAAAGTGCAGACATGGCAGGAATAGCGCTAAGCCACACTGGATATCTGAATTGAAATGTATGTGTGTGCCCTTTGACTGTATGGAGAGGACAGGGGATGAGCCATATGGAGAGGAACAGGGGATGAGCCGTATGGAGAGGAACAGGGGATGAGCCGTATGGAGAGGAACAGGGGATGAGCCATATGGAGAGGAACAGGGGATGAGCCGTATGGAGAGGAACAGGGGATGAGCCATATGGAGAGGAACAGGGGATGAGCCGTATGGAGAGGAACAGGGGATGTGCAGTATCAAGAGGAACAGGGGATGAGCCGTATGGAAAGGAACAGGGGATGAGCCGTATGGAGAGGAACAGGGGATGAGCCGTATGGGACAGAACAGGGGATGAGCCGTATGGAAAGGAACAGGGGATGAGCCATATGGAGAGGAACAGGGGATGAGCCGTGTGGAGATGAACAGGGGATGAGCGGTATGGGACAGAACAGGGGATGATCCGTATGGAGAGGAACAGGGGATGAGCCATATGGAGAGGAACAGGGGATGAGCCGTATGGGACGGAACAGGGGATGAGCCGTATGGTACAGAACAGGGGATGAGCCATATGGAGAGGAACAGGGGATGAGCCATATGGAGAGGAACAGGGGATGAGCCGTGTGGAGATGAACAGGGGATGAGCGGTATGGGACAGAACAGGGGATGAGCCGTATGGAGAGGAACAGGGGATGAGCCATATGGAGAGGAACAGGGGATGAGCCGTATGGAGAGGAACAGGGGATGAGCCGTATGGAGAGGAACAGGGGATGAGCCGTATGGAGAGGAACAGGGGATGAGCCGTATGGAGAGGAACAGGGGATGAGCCGTATGGAGAGGAACAGGGGATGAGCCGTATGGAGAGGAACAGGGGATGAGCCGTATGGAGAGGAACAGGGGATGAGCCATATGGAGAGGAACAGGGGATGAGCCGTATGGAGAGGTACAGGGGATGAGCCGTATGGAGAGGAACAGGGGATGAGCCGTATGGGACAGAACAGGGGATGAGCCGTATGGAAAGGAACAGGGGATGAGCCATATGGAGAGGAACAGGGGATGAGCCGTGTGGAGATGAACAGGGGATGAGCGGTATGGGACAGAACAGGGGATGATCCGTATGGAGAGGAACAGGGGATGAGCCGTATGGGACAGAACAGGGGATGAGCCGTATGGTACAGAACAGGGGATGAGCCGTATGTAGAGGAACAGGGGATGAGCCATATGGGACAGAACAGGGGATGAGCCGTATGGTACAGAACAGGGGATGAGCCATATGGTACAGAACAGGGGATGAGCCATATGGAGAGGAACAGGGGATGAGCCGTGTGGAGATGAACAGGGGATGAGCCGTATGGAGAGGAACAGGGGATGAGCCGTATGGAGAGGAACAGGGGATGAGCCGTATGGTACAGAACAGGGGATGAGCCATATGGTACAGAACAGGGGATGAGCCATATGGAGAGGAACAGGGGATGAGCCGTATGGAGAGGAACAGGGGATGAGCCGTATGGAGAGGAACAGGGGATGAGCCGTATGGAGAGGAACAGGGGATGAGCCGTATGGAGAGGAACAGGGGATGAGCCATATGGAGAGGAACAGGGGATGAGCCGTATGGAGAGGAACAGGGGATGAGCCGTGTGGAGAGGTACAGGGGATGAGCCGTATGGAGAGGAACAGGGGATGAGCCGTATGGGACAGAACAGGGGATGAGCCGTATGGAAAGGAACAGGGGATGAGCCATATGGAGAGGAACAGGGGATGAGCCGTGTGGAGATGAACAGGGGATGAGCGGTATGGGACAGAACAGGGGATGATCCGTATGGAGAGGAACAGGGGATGAGCCGCATGGGACAGAACAGGGGATGAGCCGTGTGGTACAGAACAGGGGATGAGCCGTATGGAGAGGAACAGGGGATGAGCCGTATGGAGAGGAACAGGGGATGAGCCGTATGGGACAGAACAGGGGATGAGCCGTATGGTACAGAACAGGGGATGAGCCATATGGTACAGAACAGGGGATGAGCCATATGGAGAGGAACAGGGGATGAGCCGTATGGAGAGGAACAGGGGATGAGCCGTATGGAGAGGAACAGGGGATGAGCCATATGGAGAGGAACAGGGGATGAGCCGTATGGAGAGATACAGGGGATGAGCCGTATGGAGAGGAACAGGGGATGAGCCGTATGGGACAGAACAGGGGATGAGCCGTATGGAAAGGAACAGGGGATGAGCCGTATGGAGAGGAACAGGGGATGAGCCGTATGGAGAGGAACAGGGGATGAGCCGTATGGAGAGGAACAGGGGATGAGCCGTATGGAGAGGAACAGGGGATGAGCCGTATGGAGAGGAACAGGGGATGAGCCGTATGGAGAGGAACAGGGGATGAGCCGTGTGGAGAGGTACAGGGGATGAGCCGTATGGAGAGGAACAGGGGATGAGCCGTATGGGACAGAACAGGGGATGAGCCGTATGGAAAGGAACAGGGGATGAGCCATATGGAGAGGAACAGGGGATGAGCCGTGTGGAGATGAACAGGGGATGAGCGGTATGGGACAGAACAGAGGATGATCCGTATGGAGAGGAACAGGGGATGAGCCGTATGGGACAGAACAGGGGATGAGCCGTGTGGTACAGAACAGGGGATGAGCCGTATGGAGAGGAACAGGGGATGAGCCGTATGGAGAGGAACAGGGGATGAGCCGTATGGAGAGGAACAGGGGATGAGCCGTATGGGACAGAACAGGGGATGAGCCGTATGGGACAGAACAGGGGATGAGCCATATGGTACAGAACAGGGGATGAGCCATATGGAGAGGAACAGGGGATGAGCCGTATGGAGAGGAACAGGGGATGAGCCGTATGGAGAGGAACAGGGGATGAGCCATATGGAGAGGAACAGGGGATGAGCCGTATGGAGAGATACAGGGGATGAGCCGTATGGAGAGGAACAGGGGATGAGCCGTATGGGACAGAACAGGGGATGAGCCGTATGGAAAGGAACAGGGGATGAGCCATATGGAGAGGACAGGGGATGAGCCGTGTGGAGATGAACAGGGGATGAGCGGTATGGGACAGAACAGGGGATGATCCGTATGGAGAGGAACAGGGGATGAGCCGTATGGGACAGAACAGGGGATGAGCCGTATGGTACAGAACAGGGGATGAGCCGTATGGAGAGGAATAGGGGATGAGCCGTATGGGACAGAACAGGGGATGAGCCGTATGGGACAGAACAGGGGATGAGCCGTATGGTACAGAACAGGGGATGAGCCGTATGGAGAGGAACAGGGGATGAGCCGTATGGGACAGAACAGGGGATGAGCCGTATGGTACAGAACAGGGGATGAGCCATATGGAGAGGAACAGGGGATGAGCCGTATGGTACAGAACAGGGGATGAGCCATATGGAGAGGAACAGGGGATGAGCCGTATGGGACAGAACAGGGGATGAGCCGTATGGTACAGAACAGGGGATGAGCCATATGGAGAGGAACAGGGGATGAGCCGTGTGGAGATGAACAGGGGATGAGCCGTATGGAGAGGAACAGGGGATGAGCCGTATGGAGAGGAACAGGGGATGAGCCGTATGGGACAGAACAGGGGATGAGCCGTATAGTACAGAACAGGGGATGAGCCATATGGAGAGGAACAGGGGATGAGCCGTATGGAGAGGAACAGGGGATGAGCCGTATGGAGAGGAACAGGGGATGAGCCGTATGGAGAGGAACAGGGGATGAGCCGTATGGAGAGGAACAGGGGATGAGCCGTATGGAGAGGAACAGGGGATGAGCCGTATGGAGAGGTACAGGGGATGAGCCGTATGGAGAGGAACAGGGGATGAGCCGTATGGGACAGAACAGGGGTTGAGCCGTATGGAAAGGAACAGGGGATGAGCCATATGGAGAGGAACAGGGGATGAGCCGTATGGGACAGAACAGGGGATGAGCCGTATGGTACAGAACAGGGGATGAGCCATATGGTACAGAACAGGGGATGAGCCATATGGAGAGGAACAGGGGATGAGCCGTGTGGAGATGAACAGGGGATGAGCCGTATGGAGAGGAACAGGGGATGAGCCGTATGGAAAGGAACAGGGGATGAGCCGTATGGGACAGAACAGGGGATGAGCCGTATGGTACAGAACAGGGGATGAGCCATATGGTACAGAACAGGGGATGAGCCATATGGAGAGGAACAGGGGATGAGCCGTATGGAGAGGAACAGGGGATGAGCCGTATGGAGAGGAACAGGGGATGAGCCGTATGGAGAGGAACAGGGGATGAGCCGTATGGAGAGGAACAGGGGATGAGCCGTATGGAGAGGAACAGGGGATGAGCCGTATGGGACAGAACAGGGGATGAGCCGTATGGAAAGGAACAGGGGATGATCCGTATGGAGAGGAACAGGGGATGAGCCGTATGGGACAGAACAGGGGATGATCCGTATGGAGAGGAACAGGGGATGAGCCGTATGGGACAGAACCGTGGATGAGCCGTATGGTACAGAACAGGGGATGAGCCGTATGGAGAGGAACAGGGGATGAGCCGTATGGGACAGAACAGGGGATGATCCGTATGGAGAGGAACAGGGGATGAGCCGTATGGGACAGAACAGTGGATGAGCCGTATGGTACAGAACAGGGGATGAGCCGTATGGAGAGGAACAGGGGATGAGCCGTATGGGACAGAACATGGATGAGCCGTATGGAGAGGAACAGGGGATGAGCCGTATGGAGAGGAACAGGGGATGAGCCGTATGGAGAGGAACAGGGGATGAGCCGTATGGTACAGAACAGGGGATGAGCCATATGGAGAGGAACAGGGGATGAGCCGTATGGGACAGAACAGGGGATGAGCCGTATGGTACAGAACAGGGGATGAGCCATATGGAGAGGAACAGGGGATGAGCCGTGTGGAGATGAACAGGGGATGAGCCGTATGGAGAGGAACAGGGGATGAGCCGTATGGGACAGAACAGGGGATGAGCCGTATGGTACAGAACAGGGGATGAGCCGTATGGAGAGGAATAGGGGATGAGCCGTATGGGACAGAACAGGGGATGAGCGGTATGGGACAGAACAGGGGATGATCCGTATGGAGAGGAACAGGGGATGAGCCGTATGGGACAGAACAGGGGATGAGCCGTATGGTACAGAACAGGGGATGAGCCGTATGGAGAGGAATAGGGGATGAGCCGTATGGGACAGAACAGGGGATGAGCCGTATGGGACAGAACAGGGGATGAGCCGTATGGTACAGAACAGGGGATGAGCCGTATGGAGAGGAACAGGGGATGAGCCGTATGGGACAGAACAGGGGATGAGCCGTATGGTACAGAACAGGGGATGAGCCATATGGAGAGGAACAGGGGATGAGCCGTATGGTACAGAACAGGGGATGAGCCATATGGAGAGGAACAGGGGATGAGCCGTATGGGACAGAACAGGGGATGAGCCGTATGGTACAGAACAGGGGATGAGCCATATGGAGAGGAACAGGGGATGAGCCGTGTGGAGATGAACAGGGGATGAGCCGTATGGAGAGGAACAGGGGATGAGCCGTATGGAGAGGAACAGGGGATGAGCCGTATGGGACAGAACAGGGGATGAGCCGTATAGTACAGAACAGGGGATGAGCCATATGGAGAGGAACAGGGGATGAGCCGTATGGAGAGGAACAGGGGATGAGCCGTATGGAGAGGAACAGGGGATGAGCCGTATGGAGAGGAACAGGGGATGAGCCGTATGGAGAGGAACAGGGGATGAGCCGTATGGAGAGGTACAGGGGATGAGCCGTATGGAGAGGAACAGGGGATGAGCCGTATGGGACAGAACAGGGGTTGAGCCGTATGGAAAGGAACAGGGGATGAGCCATATGGAGAGGAACAGGGGATGAGCCGTATGGGACAGAACAGGGGATGAGCCATATGGTACAGAACAGGGGATGAGCCATATGGAGAGGAACAGGGGATGAGCCGTGTGGAGATGAACAGGGGATGAGCCGTATGGAGAGGAACAGGGGATGAGCCGTATGGAAAGGAACAGGGGATGAGCCGTATGGGACAGAACAGGGGATGAGCCGTATGGTACAGAACAGGGGATGAGCCATATGGTACAGAACAGGGGATGAGCCATATGGAGAGGAACAGGGGATGAGCCGTATGGAGAGGAACAGGGGATGAGCCGTATGGAGAGGAACAGGGGATGAGCCGTATGGAGAGGAACAGGGGATGAGCCGTATGGAGAGGAACAGGGGATGAGCCGTATGGAGAGGAACAGGGGATGAGCCGTATGGGACAGAACAGGGGATGAGCCGTATGGAAAGGAACAGGGGATGATCCGTATGGAGAGGAACAGGGGATGAGCCGTATGGGACAGAACAGGGGATGATCCGTATGGAGAGGAACAGGGGATGAGCCGTATGGGACAGAACCGTGGATGAGCCGTATGGTACAGAACAGGGGATGAGCCGTATGGAGAGGAACAGGGGATGAGCCGTATGGGACAGAACAGGGGATGATCCGTATGGAGAGGAACAGGGGATGAGCCGTATGGGACAGAACAGTGGATGAGCCGTATGGTACAGAACAGGGGATGAGCCGTATGGAGAGGAACAGGGGATGAGCCGTATGGGACAGAACATGGGATGAGCCGTATGGAGAGGAACAGGGGATGAGCCGTATGGAGAGGAACAGGGGATGAGCCGTATGGAGAGGAACAGGGGATGAGCCGTATGGAGAGGAACAGGGGATGAGCCGTATGGAGAGGAACAGGGGATGAGCTGTATGGAGAGGAACTGGGGATGAGCCGTATGGAGAGGAACAGGGGATGAGCCGTGTGGAGATGAACAGGGGATGAGCGGTATGGGACAGAACAGGGGATGAGCCGTATGGGACAGAACAGGGGATGAGCGGTATGGGACAGAACAGGGGATGATCCGTATGGGACAGAACAGGGGATGAGCCGTATGGAGAGGAACAGGGGATGAGCCGTATGGGACAGAACAGGGGATGAGCCGTATGGTACAGAACAGGGGATGAGCCGTATGGAGAGGAACAGGGGATGAGCCGTATGGAGAGGAACAGGGGATGAGCCGTATGGAGAGGAACAGGGGATGAGCCGTATGGGACAGAACAGGGTATGAGCCGTATGGTACAGAACAGGGGATGAGCCATATTGTACAGAACAGGGGATGAGCCATATGGAGAGGAACAGGGGATGAGCCGTGTGGAGAGGACAGGGGATGAGCAGTATTGAGAGGAACAGGGGATGAGCCGTATGGAGAGGAACAGGGGATGAGCCGTATGGGACAGAACAGGGGATGAGCCGTATGGAAAGGACAGGGGATGAGCAGTATTGAGAGGAACAGGGGATGAGCCGTATGGAGAGGAAAAGGGGATGAGCAGTATGGAGAGGAACAGGGGATGAGCCGTATGGAGAGGAACAGGGGATGAACCGTATGGAGAGGACAGGGGATGAGCAGTATTGAGAGGAACAGGGGATGAGCCGTATGGAGAGGAACAGGGGATGAGCCGTATGGGACAGAACAGGGGATGAGCCGTATGGAAAGGACAGGGGAATGAGCAGTATTGAGAGGAACAGGGGATGAGCCGTATGGAGAGGAACAGGGGATGAGCAGTATTGAGAGGAACAGGGGATGAGCCGTATGGAGAGGAACAGGGGATGAGCCGTATGGGACAGAACAGGGGATGAGCCGTATGGAAAGGACAGGGGATGAGCAGTATTGAGAGGAACAGGGGATGAGCCGTATGGAGAGGAACAGGGGATGAGCCGTATGGAGAGGAACAGGGGATTAGCCGTATGGAAAGGAACAGGGGATGAGCCGTATGGAGAGGAACAGGGGATGAGCCATATGGAGAGGAACAGGGGATGAGCCGTATGGAGAGGACCAGGGGATGAGCCGTATGGGACAGAACAGGGGATGAGCCGTATGGAAAGGAACAGGGGATGATCCGTATGGAGAGGAACAGGGGATGAGCCGTATGGGACAGAACAGGGGATGATCCGTATGGAGAGGAACAGGGGATGAGCCGTATGGGACAGAACAGTGGATGAGCCGTATGGTACAGAACAGGGGATGAGCCGTATGGAGAGGAACAGGGGATGAGCCGTATGGGACAGAACAGGGGATGATCCGTATGGAGAGGAACAGGGGATGAGCCGTATGGGACAGAACAGGGGATGAGCCGTATGGTACAGACCAGGGGATGAGCCGTATGGAGAGGAACAGGGGATGAGCCGTGTGGAGATGAACAGGGGATGAGCCGTATGGAAAGGAACAGGGGATGAGCCGTATGGGACAGAACAGGGGATGAGCCGTATGGTACAGAACAGGGGATGAGCCATATGGTACAGAACAGGGGATGAGCCATATGGAGAGGAACAGGGGATGAGCCGTATGGAGAGGAACAGGGGATGAGCCGTATGGAGAGGAACAGGGGATGAGCCGTGTGGAGATGAACAGGGGATGAGCCGTGTGGAGATGAACAGGGGATGAGCCGTATGGAGAGGAACAGGGGATGAGCCGTATGGAAAGGAACAGGGGATGAGCCGTATGGGACAGAACAGGGGATGAGCCGTATGGTACAGAACAGGGGATGAGCCATATGGTACAGAACAGGGGATGAGCCATATGGAGAGGAACAGGGGATGAGCCGTATGGAGAGGAACAGGGGATGAGCCGTATGGAGAGGAACAGGGGATGAGCCGTATGGAGAGGAACAGGGGATGAGCCGTATGGAGAGGAACAGGGGATGAGCCGTATGGAGAGGAACAGGGGATGAGCCGTATGGGACAGAACAGGGGATGAGCCGTATGGAAAGGAACAGGGGATGATCCGTATGGAGAGGAACAGGGGATGAGCCGTATGGGACAGAACAGTGGATGAGCCGTATGGTACAGAACAGGGGATGAGCCGTATGGAGAGGAACAGGGGATGAGCCGTATGGAGAGGCACAGGGGATGAGCCGTATGGAGAGGCACAGGGGATGAGCCGTATGGAGAGGAACAGGGGATGAGCCGTATGGAGAGGAACAGGGGATGAGCCGTATGGGACAGAACAGGGGATGAGCCGTATGGTACAGAACAGGGGATGAGCCATATGGTACAGAACAGGGGATGAGCCATATGGAGAGGAACAGGGGATGAGCCGTGTGGAGATGAACAGGGGATGAGCCGTATGGAGAGGAACAGGGGATGAGCCGTATGGAGAGGAACAGGGGATGAGCCGTATGGGACAGAACAGGGGATGAGCCGTATGGTACAGAACAGGGGATGAGCCATATGGTACAGAACAGGGGATGAGCCATATGGAGAGGAACAGGGGATGAGCCGTGTGGAGATGAACAGGGGATGAGCAGTATCGAGAGGAACAGGGGATGAGCCATATGGGACAGAACATGGGATGAGCCGTATGGAGAGGAACAGGGGATGAGCCGTATGGAGAGGAACAGGGGATGAGCCGTGTGGAGATGAACAGGGGATGAGCGGTATGGGACAGAACAGGGGATGATCCGTATGGAGAGGAACAGGGGATGAGCCGTATGGGACAGAACAGGGGATGAGCCGTATGGGACAGAACAGGGGATGATCCGTATGGAGAGGAACAGGGGATGAGCCGTATGGGACAGAACAGGGGATGATCCGTATGGAGAGGAACAGGGGATGAGCCGTATGGAGAGGAACAGGGGATTAGCCGTATGGAAAGGAACAGGGGATGAGCCGTATGGAGAGGAACAGGGGATGAGCCGTATGGGACAGAACAGGGGATGAGCCATATGGAGAGGAACAGGGGATGAGCCGTGTGGAGATGAACAGGGGATGAGCGGTATGGAGAGGAACAGGGGATGAGCCGTGTGGAGATGAACAGGGGATGAGCGGTATGGGACAGAACAGGGGATGAGCCGTATGGGACAGAACAGGGGATGAGCCGTATGCAGAGGAACAGGGGATGAGCCGTATGGGACAGAACAGGGGATGAGCCGTATGCAGAGGAACAGGGGATGAGCCGTATGGGACAGAACAGGGGATGAGCCGTATGCAGAGGAACAGTACACTCACTACCTGCTGGTCAGAATTCAACGGCAGAACTGACCGGTCTGTGACGAGAACCGCTCTGGATATCTGCCTGTGAAATGAGAAGATGGATGAAAGAGAGGAAAGGGGAGGGTGGACATGAGAAAAACAGAAGCACCAATATTAGATTGTTACTGCACTGTTTTCCTTTCTTCTCTGTTCTCTGTTGTGGTAGATTTTGGCTGTGAGACAGTCCAGTCTAGGCCATGCTACAACAGAACAGTGGCTGGGTTGGTTCTGGCCAGCCGGGTCTTTCATTCTGCGCTGCTGTCTTTAAGAGCATTAGTCATGCTCTAATTGGGGTCAGTGGTGTAAATGTCAAGGTCTCCATTGACGCAGGCAGGCAGGCAGGCAGGCAGGCAGGCAGGCAGGCAGGCAGGCAGGCAGGCAGGCAGGCAGGCAGGAGCGGTGTGGTGGGCAGAGCAGAGCCCAGTCACCTGCAGCCGGGTCTGTGGAGTGTGTCTGGAATAATCAGCCTTTCACCATGACGCCACTGAAACTGTCCCACAACATAAAGACCCTCTTATCTGCACTGAGACCCTCCTCCCAAGTTGACTCCAAGGAGAAATGTCACCACTATGCAGGCTATGCACTGTTCTCACTAAATGAAGCCTCAAACAGTGAGTGAGAGCAATATCAATGACTATGAAGGGAAGGTGATGAGGAGGACTGGGTGAGTAGAGGCTGTCCTCTCTGCACCCCCAGTCCTCTCTGAGCCCCCAGTCCTCTCTGCACCCCCAGTCCTCTCCGCGCCCCCAGTCCTCTCTGAGCCCCCAAGTCCTCTCTGTGCCCCCAGTCCTCTCTGTGCCCCCAGTCCTCTCAGAGCCCCCAGTCCTCTCTGTTCCCCCAGTCCTCTCAGAACCCCCAGTCCTCTCTGTCCCCCCAGTCCTCTCTGTCCCCCCAGTCCTCTCTGTTCCCCCAGTCCTCTCTGTGCCCCCAGTCCTCTCTGTGCCCCCAGTCCTCTCTGTGCCCCCAGTCCTCTCAGAGCCCCCAGTCCTCTCTGTTCCCCCAGTCCTCTCAGAGCCCCCAGTCCTCTCAGAGCCCCCAGTCCTCTCTGTGCCCCCAGTCCTCTCTGTGCCCCCAGTCCTCTCTGAGCCCCCAGTCCTCTCTGAGCCCCCAAGTCCTCTCTGTGCCCCCAGTCCTCTCAGAGCCCCCAGTCCTCTCTGTTCCCCCAGTCCTCTCTGTTCCCCCAGTCCTCTCTGTCCCCCCAGTCCTCTCTGTTCCCCCAGTCCTCTCTGTGCCCCCAGTCCTCTCAGAGCCCCCAGTCCTCTCTGTTCCCCCAGTCCTCTCAGAGCCCCCAGTCCTCTCTGTTCCCCCAGTCCTCTCAGAGCCCCCAGTCCTCTCTGTTCCCCCAGTCCTCTCAGAGCCCCCAGTCCTCTCTGTGCCCCCAGTCCTCTCTGTGCCCCCAGTCCTCTCTGAGCCCCCAGTCCTCTCTGAGCCCCCAAGTCCTCTCTGTGCCCCCAGTCCTCTCTGTGCCCCCAGTCCTCTCAGAGCCCCCAGTCCTCTCTGAGCCCCCAAGTCCTCTCTGTGCCCCCAGTCCTCTCTGTGCCCCCAGTCCTCTCAGAGCCCCCAGTCCTCTCTGTTCCCCCAGTCCTCTCTGTCCCCCCAGTCCTCTCTGTCCCCCCAGTCCTCTCTGTCCCCCCAGTCCTCTCTGTTCCCCCAGTCCTCTCAGAGCCCCCAGTCCTCTCTGAGCCCCCCAGTCCTCTCTGCACCCCCAGACCTCTCTGAGCCCCCCAGTCCTCTCTGAGCCCCCCAGTCCTCTCTGCACCCCAGACCTCTCTGCACCCCAGACCTCTCTGCACCCCCAGACCTCTCTGAGCCCCCCAGTCCTCTCTGCACCCCCAGACCTCTCTGCACCCCAGACCTCTCTGCACCCCCAGTCCTCTCTGTCCCCCCAGTCCTCTCTGTGCCCCCAGTCCTCTCAGAGCCCCCAGTCCTCTCTGTTCCCCCAGTCCTCTCAGAGCCCCCAGTCCTCTTTGTTCCCCCAGTCCTCTCAGAGCCCCCAGTCCTCTCTGTTCCCCCAGTCCTCTCAGAGCCCCCAGTCCTCTCTGTGCCCCCAGTCCTCTCTGTGCCCCCAGTCCTCTCTGAGCCCCCAGTCCTCTCTGAGCCCCCAAGTCCTCTCTGTGCCCCCAGTCCTCTCTGTGCCCCCAGTCCTCTCAGAGCCCCCAGTCCTCTCTGAGCCCCCCAGTCCTCTCTGCACCCCCAGACCTCTCTGAGCCCCCCAGACCTCTCTGCACCCCAGACCTCTCTGCACCCCAGACCTCTCTGCACCCCCAGACCTCTCTGAGCCCCGCAGTCCTCTCTGCACCCCCAGACCTCTCTGCACCCCAGACCTCTCTGCACCCCCAGACCTCTCTGAGCCCCCCAGTCCTCTCTGAACCCCCAGTCCTCTCTGCACCCCCAGACCTCTCTGAGCCCCCAGTCCTCTCTGCACCCCCAGACCTCTCTGCACCCCCAGACCTCTCTGCACCCCCAGACTTCTCTGAGCCCCCAGACCTCTCTGAGCCCCTCAGTACTCTCTGAGCCCCCAGACCTCTCTGCACCCCCAGTCCTCTCCGCACCCCCCAGACCTTTCTGAACCCCCAGTCCTCTCTGCAGCACCAGACCTCTCGGAATCCCCAGTCCTCTCTGCACCCCCAGACCTCTCTGCACCCCCAGACCTCTCTTAGTAGCAGCAGCAGCAGTGTGACCTTCCTGCCTTGCTCGTCTCAGACAGAGGGGAAACGGTGGGGAATCTCTCTGCTTGTTATGTCAAGAGTTATAAATGTGCTTTATAGGGCTCATTATCCAAACTAATGGGCTTGGGGTGACATCCTTCAAATGGACTTTCACAATAAAGGAGAAGGCAAGCTGCACTCCAAAACACCCTCTCCCACCCCACTCCAAACCACACCCCTCCGAATAATCCACGCCTCGGAGAGATTGACTGCAGGATGGACAGTTTATGTAATTGAAGACGTATTTACTAGGAGAGGGCTTGGCAGTGGGAGCTGGCAGTTCAAATCAATCCTAAACCAATGGAGTGAGATATGGGATATAGGAGACGGGATCGCTGGTTTTTAAACAAAAATACTGCACTCTCTGGAAAGTACCTTCACAAGCGGTATATAATAGCAATACGGCCTGAGGGGGTGTGGTATATGGCCAATATACCACTGCTTTCAGCCAATCAGCATTCAGGGCTCGAACCACCTAGTTTATATAGAAGACGTAGAAATGATGGGTCGATAATGTGAATGGATGTGCTTCAACACTATTCTTTTTTTGTTGTGTTTTTTTTTGCTGTTGTTGTTGAATTTTACCCCTTTTTCGCCCCAATTTCGTGGTATCCAATTGTTGTAGTAGCTACTATCTTGTCTCATCGCTACAACTCCCGTACGGGCTCGGGAGAGACGAAGGTTGAAAGTCATGCGTCCTCCGATACACAACCAAACCAAGCCGCACTGCTTCTTAACACAGCGTGCATCCAACCCGGAAGCCAGCCGCACCAATGCGCCGGAGAAAACACTGTGCACCTGGCCACCTTGGTTAGCGCACACTGCGCCAAGCCTGCCACAGGAGTCGCTGGTGCGCGATGAGACAAGGACACCCCTACCGACCAAGCCCTACCTAACCCGGGACTCTGTCATCTATACACCTGTAGACATAACCTGGGAATAAACCTCAAACTATCCACTAATCTATATCCTCTGTCATCTACACACCTGTAGACATAACCTGGGAATAAACCTCAAACTATCCACTAATCTATATCCTCTGTCATCTACACACCTGTAGACATAACCTGGGAATAAACCTCAAACTATCCACTAATCTATATCCTCTGTCATCTACACACCTGTAGACATAACCTGGGAATAAACCTCAAACTATCCACTAATCTATATCCTCTGTCATCTATACACCTGTAGACATAACCTGGGAATAAACCTCAAACTATGCACTAATCTATATCCTCTGTCATCTATACACCTGTAGACATAACCTGGGAATAAACCTCAAACTATCCACTAATCTATATCCTCTGTCATCTATACACCTGTAGACATAACCTGGGAATAAACCTCAAACTATCCACTAATCTATATCCTCTGTCATCTATACACCTGTAGACATAACCTGGGAATAAACCTCAAACTATCCACTAATCTATATCCTCTGTCATCTACACACCTGTAGACATAACCTGGGAATAAACCTCAAACCTAACACTAATGGTAGCTCTAATGATTACTGTCCCCCTACCCAGAAGGCCACAGCCGGGCAGGCTTTATTTATCATAACTATAAAGTGTTCATAAACATGCAGATCCTATTCATAGCAATCAGGGTCACAGCCTTGTACACAGCCTTGTACACAGCCTTGTATACAGCCTTGTACACAGCCTTGTACACAGCCATGCATAGTTCTGACTTTGATCAACATCTCAACCGGAAGGAACTCTTTACTGTGGCAGAGCAGTGAACCAAACTAACTCCACCCATGACCTACATTACAGTCACAAATAGTCAAGTTGTCCCTCTGTTTATTGATTTACTACATCTACTCAGCTCCAATTGAGATGGCTACGATAAATACCGTTCCACTGGGCACAGCACGTCATTTCAATGTGGAGAATTGGGTAATATTTGGTAGATTTGTTGATCAATGAGATTCCAACCTATTTTCACCCACTCAAAATACAGACCAAAAAAAGGTTGTTGAATTGCCAATGTTATTACTATGCTTTCAACCATCTAAAAGCACAACACAATTCAAATGGGAATACAATGTCAGATATTTTGTTTATTTATTTAACAACTTAATGTGTTATCACTGTGCTTCATCTAATAGCACAAACAAATGTCCTGGATTGTAGTTGAGATTACATTAAAGTACATGGTGCAAGTGATCAATGCTGTTTGAGACTCAGTGCAGATTATTACAGCAATTGTGAAGATTTCCATAGACCCACGACCCCGAACATACATGCTTTCTATAATTCCATAAGAAGACATTTACTGTTACAGTAACTGTGGCCATGGGATGTGTTACTCATGTTACGGTTGAATAAATACTGTTCCATTAGTTTGTCAGATGGCCTTAACATTAGGCTATTTACTGTTTCACAAAAGTAATATTGAATTGTGTTTGGTTGACAACACAACTAGATATCAATTTATTTATTTATTTTTGTCTTTTTTTTAATGAAATAATAGAACAACAGGTGAACCCCCCCCCCCCCCCCCCCATTTAAAGGAGAAGTATCTACTGCTGAGATAGTTCCATCTGCGCCACTGGCTTAATCCCATTCTTTAACCTTTTGAGTGAGATAGAGACGTTAATCCAACCTATCATTTGTTAACTTGTAGACAAGTTAATAGACTATTTTCCATATTGCAAAAGTGATATTGATTTGTGTTTGGTTGTTAACGCAACCAAATATCAACATTTGATGGAGATGTTTCTTCTGCTTGTATAGCTCCATCTGTACCACTGACGCTGGCTTTAATTCCAGTTTGTCTACAAATTAATCATTTATATGTTGGATTCAGGTTAAATAATAGGACTAAGTCAAATCAAACTTTAAATGCACTATACATTCAGTTTCAGTTTCATTTGATTTAGTCCTATTCTTTAACTTTTGTTTGAGATGGAGACGTGAATCCAACATATTTATTATTGACTTGTAGATGCCATTTAGAAATCAACTGAAGCTTGAAACCCCAGGCCTACTGTCACGCCCTGGCCTTAGTATTCTGTGTTTTCGTTATTATTTTGGTTAGGCCAGGGTGTGACATGGGGATTTATGTGGTTTGTTTTGTCTGGGGTTGTTTGTAGTTATGGGATTGTGGTTAGAGTAGTACTCTAGGTAAGTCTATGGTTGCCTAGAGTGGTTCTCAATCAGAGGCAGGTGTTTATCGTTGTCTCTGATTGGGAACCATATTTAGGCAGCCATATTCTTTAGGTCTCTTGTGGGTGATTGTTCCTGTCTTTGTGTTTGTGGCACCAGATAGGACTGTTTTGGTTTTTCATGGTTCTTGTTTTGTAGATTGTTGTATTTTCATCTTTATTAAAGATGTACAAAACTAACCACGCTGCATTTTGGTCCGCCTCTCTTTCCCCAGAAAACCGTTACACCTACAGTATATGTACTGTCTAGTTTTAGTTGAATCCTGGGCTGGATTTAAACAATAGCTGTTGATGACTTCCCAAATGCTACAGTATATGTACTGTCTAGTTTTAGTTGAATCCTGGGCTGGATTTAAACAATAGCTGTTGATGACTTCCCAAATGCTACAGTATATGTACTGTCTAGTTTTAGTTGAATCCTGGGCTGGATTTAAACAATAGCTGTTGATGACTTCCCAAATGCTACAGTATATGTACTGTCTAGTTTTAGTTGAATCCTGGGCTGGATTTAAACAATAGCTGTTGATGACTTCCCAAATGCTATATAGGCCTAAAAACCAGAATTGATTATATACTATATGATTGATAACATATTTACATTTCATTTGCTCTGTTTAACCTACCCTTTGGAATGACTTATTTTTGTGAAGATTCCTCAACAATCATTCTCACGATAGCACATTGGTTATATATTCAGTGACAGATATTAAAGCGAGGCTTGGATAAAACCCTGGACAGGACTGCTGTAGATAGATCAACTCTCCAGTAGGAGGTGCTGCGCAGCCTATAGTTTTTTCTTATCGTGGATATTACGTTGAAGATCTGAAGTTGATTCAAAGTACAAATTCAACGTAATTTATACAAGGTTTGTCTGTCGAAAATTGGTTACCATGATGACATAATCCTATGGTTAGAAATGATAACTTTTTTCAAATCCAATGTATTTTCCACGTCATCAAACTTTGATTTAACCCGTTTGTACCCAGTGGAATTAGACTATGATCAGTGCATTAACACCAAGGGATAGATAGTGACAGGAGAAGTCAGAGAGAGGAGGGACTGTCAGGGAGGGACTGAGTGAAAAGTCTGGACAGTTGAGTCTGGACAGTTGAGTCAGGACAGACAGGGAGAGGCAGACAGAGAGAGACAGACAGACAGACACAGAGAGAGACTGAGAGATACAGACAGAGAGAGACAAAGAGAGACAGAGATACAGAGAGACACAGGCAGAGACAGAGGGAGAAAGACACGCAGAGACAGTCAGAGACAGAGAGGGACAGTCAGAAACAGAGAGAGACAGGCAGAGAGAGAGAGAGAGAGGCAGAGGCAGAGAATGAGAGAGACAGCGAGAGACAGGCTGAGACAGAGAGAGACAGACAGGCAGAGACAGAAAGAGAGAGAGAGAGACAGGTAGAGACAGGCAGATACAGACAGAAAGACAGGCAGAGACGGGCAGAGACAGAGAGAGACAAGCAGAGACATGCAGAGACAGAGAGAGACAAGCAGAGACAGAGAGAGACAAGCAGAGACAGAGAGAGACAAGCAGAGACAGAGAGAGACAGGCAGAGACGGGCAGAGACAGAGAGAGACAGGCAGAGGCAGAGACGGGCAGAGACAGAGAGGGACAGGCAGAGGCAGAGACGGGCAGAGACAGAGAGAGACAGGCAGAGACAGAGAGAGACAGTCAGAGACATAGAGAGACAGGCAGATACAGAGAGAGACAGACAGGCAGAGACAGGCAGAGACAGAGAGAGACAAGCAGAGACAGAGAGAGACAGATAGACAGAGACAGGCAGAGACAGAGAGAGACAAGCAGAGACAGATAGAGACAGGCAGAGACAGGCAGAGACAGGCAGATACAGAGAGAAAGACAGGCAGAGACAGAGAGAGACAGTCAGAGACATAGAGAGACAGGCAGATACAGAGAGAGACAGACAGGCAGAGACAGAGAGAGACAGGCAGAGGCAGGCAGAGACAGTGAGAGACAGAGAGAGACAGGTAGAGACAGGTAGAGACAGGCAGAGACAGAGAGAGACAGACAGGCAGAGACAGAGCGAGGCAAGCAGAGACAGATAGAGACAAGCAGAGACAGGCAGAGACAGAGAGAGACAGGCAGAGACAGAGAGAGACAGGCAGAGACAGAGCGAGGCAAGCAGAGACAGAGAGAGACAAGCAGAGACAGGCAGAGACAGAGAGAGACAAGCAGAGACAGAGAGAGACAAGCAGAGACAGAGAGAGACAAGCAGAGACAGAGAGAGACAAGCAGAGACAGGCAGAGACAGAGAGAGACAAGCAGAGACAAAGAGAGACAGGCAGAGACAGAGAGAGACAGATAGACTGAGACAGGCAGAGACAGAGAGAGACAAGCAGAGACAGAGAGAGACAGATAGAGACAGATAGAGACAGATAGAGACAAGCAGAGACAGAAAGAGACAGATAGAGACAAGCAGAGACAGATAGAGACAAGCAGAGACAGAGAGAGACAGATAGAGACAGATAGAGACAAGCAGAGACAGATAGATACAGATAGAGACAGATAGAGACAGATAGAGACAAGCAGAGCCAGATAGAGACAGATAGAGACAAGCAGAGACAGAAAGAGACAGATAGAGACAGATAGAGACAGATAGACAGATAGAGACAGATAGAGACAGATAGAGACAAGCAGAGACAGAGAGAGACAAGCAGAGACAGAGAGAGACAAGCAGAGACAGAGAGAGACAAGCAGAGACAGAGAGAGACAAGCAGAGACAGAGAGAGACAAGCAGAGACAGGCAGAGACAGAGAGAGACAAGCAGAGACAGAGAGAGACAGGCAGAGACAGAGAGAGACAGATAGACTGAGACAGGCAGAGACAGAGAGAGACAAGCAGAGACAGAGAGAGACAGATAGAGACAGATAGAGACAGATAGAGACAAGCAGAGACAGAAAGAGACAGATAGAGACAAGCAGAGACAGATAGAGACAGATAGAGACAAGCAGAGACAGATAGAGACAGATAGAGACAAGCAGAGACAGATAGAGACAGATAGAGACAAGCAGAGACAGAAAGAGACAGATAGAGACAAGCAGAGACAGATAGAGACAAGCAGAGACAGAGAGAGACAGATAGAGACAGATAGAGACAAGCAGAGACAGATAGAGACAGATAGAGACAGATATAGACAGATAGAGACAAGCAGAGACAGATAGAGACAGATAGAGACAAGCAGAGACAGATAGAGACAGATAGAGACAGAGACAAGCAGAGACAGAGAGAGACAGATAGAGACAGATAGAGACAAGCAGAGACAGATAGAGACAGATAGAGACAAGCAGAGACAAGCAGAGACAAGCAGAGACAAGCAGAGACAGATAGAGACAGATAGAGACAGATAGAGACAAGCAGAGACAGATAGAGACAGATAGAGACAAGCAGAGACAGATAGAGACAAGCAGAGACAGATAGAGACAGATAGAGACAGATAGAGACAAGCAGAGACAGATAGAGACAGATAGAGACAAGCAGAGACAGATAGAGACAAGCAGAGACAGATAGAGACAGATAGAGACAGATAGAGACAGATAGAGACAGATAGAGACAAGCAGAGACAGATAGAGACAAGCAGAGACAGATAGAGACAGGCAGAGACAGAGCGAGGCAAGCAGAGACAGAGAGAGACAAGCAGAGACAGGCAGAGACAGAGAGAGACAGATAGAGACAGATAGAGACAGATAGAGACAGATAGAGACAAGCAGAGACAGAGAGAGACAAGCAGAGACAGAGAGAGACAAGCAGAGACAGATAGAGACAGATAGAGACAGATAGAGACAAGCAGAGACAGATAGAGACAGATAGAGACAAGCAGAGACAGAAAGAGACAGATAGAGACAGATAGAGACAGATAGAGACAGATAGAGACAAGCAGAGACAGATAGAGACAGATAGAGACAAGCAGAGACAGAGAGAGACAAGCAGAGACAGAGAGAGACAAGCAGAGACAGAGAGAGACAAGCAGAGACAGAGAGAGACAAGCAGAGACAGAGAGACAAGCAGAGACAGGCAGAGACAGAGAGAGACAAGCAGAGACAGAGAGAGACAGGCAGAGACAGAGAGAGACAGATAGAGACAAGCAGAGACAGATAGAGACAGATAGAGACAAGCAGAGACAGATAGAGACAGATAGAGACAAGCAGAGACAGATAGAGACAGATAGAGACAAGCAGAGACAGATAGAGACAGATAGAGACAAGCAGAGACAGAAAGAGACAGATAGAGACAAGCAGAGACAGATAGAGACAAGCAGAGACAGAGAGAGACAGATAGAGACAGATAGAGACAAGCAGAGACAGATAGAGACAGATAGAGACAGATAGAGACAAGCAGAGCCAGATAGAGACAGATAGAGACAAGCAGAGACAGAAAGAGACAGATAGAGACAGATAGAGACAGATAGACAGATAGAGACAGATAGAGACAGATAGAGACAAGCAGAGACAGAGAGAGACAAGCAGAGACAGAGAGAGACAAGCAGAGACAGAGAGAGACAAGCAGAGACAGAGAGAGACAAGCAGAGACAGAGAGAGACAAGCAGAGACAGGCAGAGACAGAGAGAGACAAGCAGAGACAGAGAGAGACAGGCAGAGACAGAGAGAGACAGATAGACTGAGACAGGCAGAGACAGAGAGAGACAAGCAGAGACAATGAGAGACAGATAGAGACAGATAGAGACAGATAGAGACAAGCAGAGACAGAAAGAGACAGATAGAGACAAGCAGAGACAGATAGAGACAGATAGAGACAAGCAGAGACAGATAGAGACAGATAGAGACAAGCAGAGACAGATAGAGACAGATAGAGACAAGCAGAGACAGAAAGAGACAGATAGAGACAAGCAGAGACAGATAGAGACAAGCAGAGACAGAGAGAGACAGATAGAGACAGATAGAGACAAGCAGAGACAGATAGAGACAGATAGAGACAGATATAGACAGATAGAGACAAGCAGAGACAGATAGAGACAGATAGAGACAAGCAGAGACAGATAGAGACAGAGACAAGCAGAGACAGAGAGAGACAGATAGAGACAGATAGAGACAAGCAGAGACAGATAGAGACAGATAGAGACAAGCAGAGACAAGCAGAGACAAGCAGAGACAGATAGAGACAGATAGAGACAGATAGAGACAGATAGAGACAAGCAGAGACAGATAGAGACAGATAGAGACAAGCAGAGACAGATAGAGACAAGCAGAGACAGATAGAGACAGATAGAGACAGATAGAGACAGATAGAGACAGATAGAGACAGATAGAGACAAGCAGAGACAGATAGAGACAGATAGAGACAAGCAGAGACAGATAGAGACAAGCAGAGACAGATAGAGACAGATAGAGACAGATAGAGACAGATAGAGACAGATAGAGACAAGCAGAGACAGATAGAGACAAGCAGAGACAGATAGAGACAGGCAGAGACAGAGCGAGGCAAGCAGAGACAGAGAGAGACAAGCAGAGACAGGCAGAGACAGAGAGAGACAGATAGAGACAGATAGAGACAGATAGAGACAAGCAGAGACAGATAGAGACAGATAGAGACAAGCAGAGACAGATAGAGACAGATAGAGACAAGCAGAGACAGATAGAGACAGATAGAGACAAGCAGAGACAGATAGAGACAGATAGAGACAAGCAGAGACAGAAAGAGACAGATAGAGACAAGCAGAGACAGATAGAGACAAGCAGAGACAGAGAGAGACAGATAGAGACAGATAGAGACAAGCAGAGACAGATAGAGACAGATAGAGACAGATAGAGACAGATAGAGACAAGCAGAGGCAGATAGAGACAAGCAGAGACAGAAAGAGACAGATAGAGACAGATAGAGACAGATAGAGACAGATAGAGACAGATAGAGACAAGCAGAGACAGATAGAGACAAGCAGAGACAGAAAGAGACAGATAGAGACAGATAGAGACAGATAGAGACAAGCAGAGACAGAGAGAGACAGATAGAGACAGATAGAGACAAGCAGAGACAGAGAGAGACAGATAGAGACAGATAGAGACAGATAGAGACAGATAGAGACAGATTGAGACAAGCAGAGACAGATAGAGACAAGCAGAGACAGAAAGAGACAGATAGAGACAGATAGAGACAGATAGAGACAAGCAGAGACAGAGAGAGACAGATAGAGACAGATAGAGACAAGCAGAGACAGAGAGAGACAGATAGAGACAGATAGAGACAGGCAGAGACAGAGAGAGACAGACAGGCAGAGACAGAGCGAGGCAAGCAGAGACAGAGAGAGACAAGCAGAGACAGGCAGAGACAGAGAGAGACAGATAGAGACAGATAGAGACAAGCAGAGACAGATAGAGACAGATAGAGACAGATAGAGACAGATAGAGACAGATAGAGACAAGCAGAGACAGATAGAGACAAGCAGAGACAGATAGAGACAGATAGAGACAGATAGAGACAGATAGAGACAAGCAGAGACAGATAGAGACAAGCAGAGACAGATAGAGACAGATAGAGACAGATAGAGACAAGCAGAGACAGATAGAGACAAGCAGAGACAGATAGAGACAGATAGAGACAAGCAGAGACAGATAGAGACAGGCAGAGACAGATAGAGACAGATAGAGACAAGCAGAGACAGAAAGAGACAGGCAGAGACAAGCAGAGACAGATAGAGACAGGCAGAGACAGAGAGAGACAGGCAGAGACAAGCAGAGACAGATAGAGACAGGCAGAGATGTTAGGCCACATCATCTACTGCATTATTCATCTCCCTCCACCCTTTCAGCTTTATGTATGTAATAGAAGGAGACATAAGGAGGTAATTTATGACCCCGGCGAAATTAAAATCATTGTTCAGCCTGGCAGACACCTTGCCTGTATTTTTACCTTCAAAAAACCTTCTTCCTCCGATGATGTATTATGCTTGCCTTGACCAAGGAGCAGAGTGGACACCTGTGTGGCGCGCGTGTAGAGCAGAGCGGCCCTCTCGGTCATGCGGTGCTCTCAGACGTGCTGTCTACAGCATTGTGACGTAGTTTTACGCATTTATGTTGAAGAATACCCGTAGGCGGCTACATTGCACAAGTGGTCACCTGATGCTCCCAGAGAGATTCTCCCGTAAAATACAGAGGTAGCCATTACTCCAATCGGTCCTACTGAAAAACGAATTGTCCCGATGGATATATTATCGAATAGATATTTGAAAAACACCTTGAGGATTGATTATAAACAACGTTTGCCATGTTTCTGTCGATATTATGGAGCTAATTTGGAATATTTTTCGCCGGTTTCGTGACTGCAATTTCCAGGCGATTTCTCAGCCAAACGTGAAGAACAAACAGCTATTTCGCTTACAAAAAAAAGGAACATTTGCTATCTAACTGGGAGTCTCGTGAGTGAAAACATCCAAAGCTCATCAAAGGTAAATGATTTAATGTGATTGCTTTTCTGATTTCCATGACCAAGTTACCTGCTGCTAGCTGGACAAAATGCTATGCTAGGCTATCGATAAACCTACACAAATGCTTGTCTAGCTTTGGCTGTAAAGCATATTTGGAACATCTGAGATGACAGGGTGATTAACACAAGGCTAAGCTGTGTCTCAATATATTTCACTTGTGATTTTCATGAATAGGAAGATTTTCTAGTAATATTTATGTCCGTTGCGTTATGCTAATTAGTGTCAGATGATGACAACGGTCCCGTTCACGGGATGGGGTGTCACTAGAGACTACCAGAACCCACTGGATTCTCCAATTACCTTGAATGAGCTGCAGGACAAAATAAAAACCCTCCAACCCAAAAAGCCATGTGGTGTTGATGGTATCCTTAATGAAATGATCAAATATACAGACAACAAATTTCAATTGGCTATACTAAAACTCTTTAACATCATCCTTAGCTCTGGCATCTTCCCCAATATTTGGAATCAAGGACTGATCACCACAATCCACAAAAGTTGAGACAAATTTGACCCCAATAACTACCGTGGGATATGCGTCAACAGTAACCTTGGGAAAATCCTCTGCATTATCATTAACAGCAGACTTGTACATTTCCTCAATGAAAACAATGTACTGAGCAAATGTCAAATTGGCTTTTTACCAAATTACCGTACTACAGACCAACGAATTGGCGCGGGCACTATAAAAGTCTGCAGCACCCGGCCTCACCCTACTAGAATCTGACGTCAAATGTCTGCTGTTTGCTGATGATCTGGTGCTTCTGTCACCAACCAATGAGGGCCTACAGCAGCACCTAGATATTCTGCACAGTTTCTGTCAGACCTGGGCCCTGACAGTAAATCTCAGTAAGACCAAAATAATGGTGTTCCAAAAAAGGTCCAGTCGCCAGGACCACAAATACAAATTCCATCTAGACACCGTTGCCCTAGAGCACACAAAAAAACTATACATACCTTGGCCTAAATGTCAGCGCCACAGGTAACTTCCACAAAGCCGTGAACGACCTGAGAGACAAGGTAAGAAGGGCCTTTTATGCCATCAAAAGGAACATCAAATTCAACATACCAATTAGGATCTGGCAAAAAATACTGGAATCAGTCATAGAGCCCATTGCCCTTTATGGTTGTGAGGTCTGGGGTCCGCTCACCAAGCAAGACTTCACAAAATGGGACAAACACCAAATTGAGACCCTGCATGCAGAATTCTGCAAAAATATCCTCCGTGTACAACGTAGAACACCAAATAATGCATGCAGAGCAGAATTAGGCCGATGCCCACTAATTATCAAAATCCAGAAAAGAGCCATTTAAATTCTACAACCACCTAAAAGGAAGCGATTCCCAAACCTTCCATAACAAAGCCACCACCTACAGAAAGATGAACCTGGAGAAGAATCCCCTAAGCAAGCTGGTCCTGGGGCTCTGTTCACAAACGCAAACACACCCCACAGAGCCCCATGACAGCAGCACAATTAGACCCAATCAAATCATGAGAAAACAAAAAGTGAATTACTTGACACATTGAAAGAATTAACAAAAAAACAGCTCAAACTAGAATGCTATTTGGCCCTAAACAGAGAGTACACAGTGGCAGAATACCTGACCACTGTGACTGACCCAAACATAAGGAAAGCTTTGACTATGTACAGACTCAGTGAGCATAGCCTTGCTTTTGAGAAAGGCCGCCGTAGGCAGACATGGCTCTCAAGAGAAGACAGGCTATGTGCACACTGCCCACAAAATGAGGTGGAAACTGAGCAGCACTTCCTAACCTCCTGTCCAATCTATGACCATATTAGAGACACATACAGTGGGGAGAACAAGTATTTGATACACTGCCGATTTTGCAGGTTTTCCCACTTACAAAGCATGTAGAGGTCTGTAATTCTTATCATGGGTACACTTAAACTGTGAGAGACGGAATCTAAAACAAAAATCCAGAAAATCACATTGTATGATTTTTAAGTAATTAATTAGCATGTTATTGCATGACATAAGTATTTGATCACCTACCAACCAGTAAGAATTTCAGCTCTCACAGACCTCACAGTTTTTCTTTAAGAATCCCTCCTGTTCTCCACTCATTACCTGTATTAACTGCACCTGTTTGAACTCATTACCTGTATAAAAGACACCTGTCCACACACTCAATCAAACAGACTCCAACCTCTCCATAATGGCCAAGACCAGAGAGCTGTGTAAGGACATCAGGGATAAAATTGTAGACCTGCACAAGGCTGGGATGGGCTACAGGACAATAGGCAAGCAGCTTGGTAAGAAGGCAACAGCTGTTGGCACAATTATTAGAAAATGGAAGAAGTTCAAGATGACGGTCAATCACCCTCGGTCTGGGGCTCCATGCAAGATCTCACCTCGTGGGGCATCAATGATCATGAGGAAGGTGAGGGATCAGCCCAGAACTACACAGCCGGACCTGGTCAATGACCTGAAGAGAGCTGGGACCACAGTCTCAAAGAAAACCATTAGTAACACACTACGCCGTCATGGATTAAAATCCTGCAGCGCACGCAAGGTCCCCCTGCTCAAGCCAGCGCATGTCCAGGCCCGTCTGAAGTTTTCCAATGACCATCTGGATGATCCAGAGGAGGAATGGGAGAAGGCCATGTGGTCTGACGAGACAAAAATATAGCTTTTTTGGTCTAAAGTCCACTCACCGTTTTTGGAGGAAGAAGAAGGATGAGTACAACCCCAAGAACACCATCCCAACCGTGAAGCATGGAGGTGGAAACATCATTCTTTGGGGATGCTTTTCTGCAAAGGGGACAGGATGACTGCACCGTATTGAGGGAAGGATGGGATGGGGCCATGTATCACGAGATCTTGGCCAACAACCTCCTTCCCTCAGTAAGAGCATTGAAGATGGGTCGTGGCCGGGTCTTCCAGCATGACAACGACCCGAAACACACAGCCAGGGCAACTAAGGAGTGGCTCCGTAAGAAGCATCTCAAGGTCCTGGAGTGGCCTAGCCAGTCTGCAGATCTGAACCCAATAGAAAATCTGTGGAGGGAGCTGGAAGTCCGTATTGCCCAGCGACAGCCCTGAAACCTGAAGGATCTGGAGATGGTCTGTATGGAGGAGTGGGCCAAAATCCCTGCTGCAGTGTGCAAACCTGGTCAAGAACTACAGGTAACGTATGATCTCTGTAATTGCAAACAAAGGTTTCTGTACCAAATGTTAAGTTCTGCTTTAAGTTCTGATGTATCAAATAATTATGTCATGCAATAAAATGCTTAGGGGATGGATTTTTGTTTTAGATTCCGTCTCTCACAGTTTAAGTGTACCTATGATAAAAATTACAGACCTCTACATGCTTTGTAAGTAGGAAAACCTGCAAAATCGGCAGTGTATCAAATACTTGTTCTCCCCACTGTATTTCCCTCAGATTACACATATCCACAAAGAATTCGAAAACAAACCCAATTTTGATAAACTCCCATATCTACTGGGTGAAATTCCACAGTGTGCCATCACAGCAGCAAGATTTGTGACCTGTTGCCACAAGCAAAGGTCACCCAGTGAAGAACAAACACCATCGTAAATACAACCCATATTTATGCCTATTTATTTTCCCTTGTGTACCATTAACCATTTGTACATCGTTACAACACAGTATATATACGTAATATGACATTGTAATGTCTTTATTGTTTTGAAACTTCTGTACGTGTAATGTTTACTGTTCATTTTTATTATTTATTTCACTTTTGTATATTATCTACCTCACTTGCTTTGGCAATGTGAACACGTTTCCCATCCCAATAAAGCCCCTTGAATTGAATTGAATGGAGAGTAGAGTAGAGAGAGTAGAGTAGAGAGAGTAGAGAAAGTAGAGTAGAATAGAGAAAGAGTGTAGAGAGAGAGAGAGTAGAGAGAGTAGAGAGAGTAGAGAAAGTATAGAATAGAGAAAGAGTGTAGAGAGAGAGAGTAGAGAGTAGAGAGTGAGTAGAGAGAGAGTAGAGAGTGGGTAGAAAGAGTGAGTAGAGAGAGGAGGGAGAGAGAGAGAGAGAGAGAGAGAGAGAGACAGAGAGAGAGAGAGAGAGAGAGAGAGAGAGAGAGAGTGCATACAGAGAGAGAGAGAGTGCATACAGAGAGAGAGAGTGCATACAGTACTACTCATCAGTACACTGCTGTTCCATAACAAGACTCCTGCACACTAGGGTCACGCACCACCAAAAGGAAAGAATCTCAATACCGAGCCTTCCCAAAAAACTAATCTAACCTAGTTTATGACAACAATCTACCTTTGAAACTCATTAAAGGGCTTTCTAGTAGGGCCTGACTCACATTATCAGTGCAGATTAATCAGGGGAGACTGGAGATGAACTCTCATTTTTTAAGAGGCAGTAACAGAGGTCTTTTTTGTCTTCAGATGAAAATCAATTAGTGAAGGTAAGGCCAGGAGGAAAAAGCAGCATCACTCAGCGCCAGCCCAAGTGGCAGGCCCCTCCCGAGCTTGGCTGCTTCACGGGGGTTGGAGCTCCCTTCGCCCACAAAATTAATTTTCGTATCTATATTCTGGACCCCCTCTTCTTTCCTTGTTTTGGAAGACCACGTACACAAATGACTTCTAATTGAGGTTGATCCCTGATTAGAGGGCAGGAAGAGAACAGGGCAGCTTTTTGTTATCTCAGTCACCATAGCTTCTACTGCTTTGTTATCACACTTCTTTATTGTGGAGGAGGGGGAGACTGTCTGTCTGTGTCTGTCTGTGTGTCTGTGTGTGTCTCTGTATGTCCCTGTGTGTGTGTGTGTGTGTTTGTGTGTGTATGTCTGTATGTCTGTGTGTATGTCTGTATGTCCTTGTGTGTGTGTGTGTCTGTATGTCCCTGTGTGTGTGTGTGTCTCTGTATGTCCCTGTGTGTGCCCATGTCCCTGTGTGTGCCCATGTCCCTGTGTGTGTGCCCATGTCCCTGTGTGTGTGCCCATGTCCCTGTGTGTGTGCCCATGTCCCTGTGTGTGTGTGTGTGTGTGTGTGTGTGTGTGTGTGTGTGTGTGTGTGTGTGTGTGTGTGTGTGTGTGTGTGTGTGTGTGTGTGTGTGTGTGTGTGTGTGTGTGTGTGTGTGTGTGTGTGTGTGTGTGTGTGTGTGTGTCTGTGTATGATAAATTCTCGATGGAATACTCACTTGCCGGACGCCTTGTCCAGAACCAGACACTGAACTGAGTGGCGAAGACAGTAGATTCCTCCAAAAACAGCATCCTGAGAACAGTACACAGAGGAGAGAGAAGGGATTTTAGGTAGTGGCTAGTCAGTGTAGATAAACATACATGAATTCACTGCAAAATACTCAAAAATTCCAAAATATACATGTTTTAAATCTCACCCAAAGAAAAAGTGGAATCACTTCATGTGGTTGCAATCACTATAAAACAGTGTATTTGTGCTTCCTGGTTTTGTTCAACTTTTCAAAACTCAAGGCTACATGGGTTTAGCCAGGTTAAGCCAAGCTCCCACGCAGACACAGCTGCATAACAAAGACAGAACAGGTCTATGAGCCTGGCACGGGCTCTTTCAAAACAGAGTGAATAACGGCCTGAGATGGCTGGGGTTTGAAGGAGCTCTGTCATATGAGGGACTGGAGAGAGAGCAGGTGGAGAGAAACTGAGGGAGGAATGGAGAGGAGGGACACAGACATGCCTACCTCACAGACCCCACCGCCACTTCTCTAAAGGTTTGTACCTGCTCCAGACCCGTTAGTTTAATTACCAGACACGGCATCTTAATAAAGCATAGAGAGAGTAAAGAGAATAGAACTCACAGACAATCATTCAGGCCCATGTCATGTCCTATACGAAACCCCATTCAGAAGACAGGAAACCCCTTTTGATGTCATTAACCCTAACTGACAGACGTTTAAGCTGATATTACTCTAATTAACTGTCCGCTGTCTGTCCCAATGATGCCATCCCCCGGCTGAAAAGGCACCGCTGAAGCGCGGCCGGCCCTCACTCGCCCCCCTTTGGCTCCTGCGACATCACTCCGCATCGCTGCTAAATTAACAGTTGTGAAAATCCCCTCTGAGCCCCCGGTCTTTATAGCCTCTAAATGGCATTTCAGTTCCTATCAAGGCGGGAATCAGGGGACGTGATTTTTTAATACGGTGGCAAAACAATAGGGGCCATTAATAGCCGAACTCCGTGACAGCGAGCTCCGCGATGATTTATGAGTTTGTGTATAATTTGATTATGCTATTAATTCCACTGATTACAGCTGCAGCTAGTGTGGAGAAGGTCACATCCCAAATAAATCTTCGACAACCCTCCTCTCCCCCCTCTTACAAAACAACTGCCTCCAACTAGTTATTTCTGTAATTAAAAGGCAATGTAACAAGAAGCAGAAATAAGCTGCAGGCTCTAGCGATAGCAAGGCAGAAATACATAAAACAGAGAGTCCCTTAAAGGCTGCCAGCCACAATTTTCTTGACAACTCAATCCCTATGCCTTATGATGATGGCAGGGAATGTATTTACAAATTTACACAGGACGTGTCCACCTCCAAGTACTGAATGCTGCCGTGTTTTCTAGATTCTCATCTCAGTTTCAGTCATGACAGTTAGGTCTGGGATGTTTCTCTCAAGCTTTGACAAGCCTGTAGGACCAGCAGGTGTTGTGCATTCTTCATCCTCACATGGAGGAACACTAGAGATGGATTATTCCATTACAGTCTAGTGATAAGTCTAAAGTGTATGTATTGAGGAGCACTGCTTAGCAACACCATGTGCCCTGACTCACTTTTGCACAACATCCTCTTAAACAACTCTGTAATTGTTCCAGTGTTGAACTAAGTCCTGACTCAAACCTTAGAGTGTTGAACTAAGCCCTGACTCGACTCTTTAAGAGTGTTGAACTAAGCCCTGACTCAACCCTTAAAGAGTGTTGAACTAAGCCCTGACTCAACCCTTAAAGAGTGTTGAACTAAGCCCTGACTCAAGCCTTAAAGAGTGTTGAACTAAGCCCTGACTCAGCCCTTAAAGAGTGTTGAACTAAACCCTGACTCAACCCTTAAAGAGTGTTGAACTAAGCCCTGACTCAACCCTTAAAGAGTGTTGAACTAAGCCCTGACTCAACTCTTAAAGAGTGTTGAACTAAGCCCTGACTCAAGCCTTAAAGAGTGTTGAACTAAGTCCTGACTCAACCCTTAAAGAGTGTTGAACTAAGCCCTGACTCAACCCTTAAAGAGTGTTGAACTAAGCCCTGACTCAACTCTTTAAGAGTGTTGAAGTAAGCCCTGACTCAAACCTTAAAGAGTGTTGAACTAAGCCCTGACCCTTAAAAAGGCTGTTGAACTGAAGACCTGACTGAACCCTTATAAAGCCTGGTGGGACAGAAGCTGCAGGTTCTGTAGGTGCATACTTTCTCTCCCCACCTCCAAGACGGAGAAACAGGTGGGACGTTTTAGAAGGTCCTGGGAGGATGTCAGAGGGTTTGTGGACAATAAATCCTCACCATGTCAAGAATACGCTAAAGTGAGGATAGCTTTCACTTCAGCAGTAATAAATTAATGAACTTCTTTGAGGAAAAGATCATGATTATTAGAAAGCAAATTACGGACTCCTCTTTAAGTCTGCATATTCCTTCAAAGCTATGTTGTCCTGAGTCTGCACAACTCTGCCAGGACCTAGGATCAAGAGAGACACGCAAGTGTTTTAGTACTATATCTCTTGACACAATGATGAAAATAATCATGGCCTCTAAACCTTCAAGCTGCATACTGGACCCTACTCCAACTAAACTACTGAAAGAGCTGCTTCCTGTGCTTGGCCCTCCTATGTTGAACATAATAAACGGCTCTCTATCGACCGGATGTGTACCAAACTCACTAAAAGTGGCAGTAATAAAGCCTCTCTTGAAAAAGCCAAACCTTGACCCAGAAAATATAAAAACTATCGGCCTATATCGAATCTTCCATTCCTCTCAAAAGGTTAGAAAAAGCTGTTGCGCAGAAACTCACTGCATTCCTGAAGACAAACGTTGTAAACAAAATGCTTCAGTCTAGTTTTAGACCCCATCATAGCACTGAGACTGCACTTGTGAAGGTGGTAAATTACCTTTTAATAGCATCAGACCGAGGCTCTGCATCTGTTCTCGTGCTCCTAGACCTTAGTGCTGCTTTTGATACCATCGATCACCACATTCTTTTGGAGAGTTTGGAAACCCAAAATGGTCTACACGGACAAGTTCTGGCCTGGTTTAGATCTTATCTGTCGGAAAGATATCAGTTTGTCTCTGTGAATGGTTTGTCCTCTGACAAATCAACTGTAAATTTCGGTGTTCCTCAAGGTTCCGTTTTAGGACCACTATTGTTTTCACTATATATTTTACCTCTTGGGGATGTCATTCGAAAACATAATGTTAACTTTCACTGCTATGCGGATGACACACAGCTGTACATTTCAATGAAACATGGTGAAGCCCCAAAATTGCCCTTGCTAGAAGACTGTGTTTCAGACATAAGGAAGTGGATGGCTGCAAACTTTCTACTTTTAAACTCGGACAAAACAGAGATGCTTGTTCCAGGTCCCAAGAAACAAAGAGATTTTCTTTTGAATCTGACAATTAATCTTAATGGTTGTACAGTCGTCTCAAATAAAACTGTGAAGGACCTCTGCGTTACTCTGGACCCTGATCTCTCTTTTGACGAACCTATCAAGACTGTTTCAAAGACAGCTTTTTCCATCTACGTAACATTGCAAAAATCTGAAACTTTCTGTCCAAAAATGATGCAGGAAAATTAATCCATGCTTTTGTTACTTCTAGGTTAGACTACTGCAATGCTCTACTTTCCGGCTACCCGGATAAAGCACTAAATAAACTTCCGTTAGTGCTAAATACGGCTGCTAGAATCCTGAATAGAACCAAAAAATGTGATCATATTACTCCAGTGCTAGCCTCCCTACACTGGCTTCCTGTCAAGGCAAGCGCTGATTTCAAGGTTTTACTGCTAACCTGCAAAGCATTACATGGGCTTGCTCCTACATATCTCTCTGATTTGGTCCTGCCGTACATACCTACACGTACGCTACGGTCACAAGACGCAGGCCTCCTAATTGTCCCTAGAATTTCTAAGCAAACAGCTAGAGGCAGGGCTTTCTCCTATAGAGCTCCATTTTAATGGAATGGTCTGCCTACCCATGTGAGAGACGCAAACTCGGTCTCAACCTTTAAGTCTTTACTGAAGACTCATCTCTTCAGTGGGTCATATGATTGAGTGTAGTCTGGCCCAGGAGTGTGAAGGTGAATGGAAAGGTTCTGGAGCAACGAACAGCCCTTGCTGTCTGTCTCTGCCACTGGGATTCTCTGCCTCTAACCCTATTACAGGGGCTGAGTCACTGGCTTACTGGTGCTCTTTCATGCCGTCCCTAGGAGGGGTGCGTCACTTGAGTGGGTTGAGTCACTAATGTGATCTTCCTGTCTGGGTTGGCGTCCCCCTTGGGTTGTGCCGTGGCGGAGATCTTCGTGGGCTATACTCGGCCTTATCTCAGGATGGTAAGTTGGCGGTTGAAGATATCCCTCTAGTGGTGTGGGGGCTGTGCTTTGGCAAAGTGGGTGGGGTTATATCCTTCCTGTTTGGCCCTGTCCCGGGGGTATCATCGGATGGGGCCACAGTGTCTCCTGACCCCTCCTGTCTCAGCCTCAGTATTTATGCTGCAGTAGTTTATGTGTCGGGGGCTAGAGTCAGTTTGTTATATCTGGAGTACTTCTCCTGTCTTATCCGGTGTCCTGTGTGAATTTAAGTTTGCTCTCTCTAATTCTCTCTTTCTCTCTTTCTTTCTCTCTCTCTCCGAGGACCTGAGACCTAGGACCATGCCTCAGGACTACCTGGCATGATGACTCCTTGCTGTCCCCAGTCCACCTGGCCGTGCTGCTGCTCCAGTTTCAACTGTTCTGCCTGCGGCTATGGAATCCTGACCTGTTCACTGGATGTGCTACCTGTCCCAGACCTATTATTTGACCCTGCTGGTCATTTATGAACATTTGAACATCTTGGCCATGTTCTGTTATAATCTCCACCCGGCACAGCCAGAAGAGGACTGGCCACCCCTCATAGCCTAGTTCCTCTCTAGGTTTCTTCCTAGGTTTTGGCCTTTCTAGGGAGTTTTTCCGAGCCAACGTGCTTCAACACCTACATTGCTTGCTGTTTGGGGTTTTAGGCTGCATTTCTGTACAGCACTTTGAGATATCAGCTGATGTACGAACGGCTAAATAAATACATTTGATTTGATTTGATTTTGATTTAAACAAACTAAATTCGATGTGTACACAGACCTGTCAAGAAGACCTGTCAAGATCATTGCCGGCAAATTCTGCTGTAATCTGGGGAGCTGGGTGTCAGAGTGGGGGGCTAATGGTTGGCCAATAATTAAAAGAAAAACAAAGAGCCATGCCACATGGTGAGGCCTTCTGCACATAATTAAATCCCATGGGTTAAATTATGTTTATTGCTCCATGAGTAGAAAAAAACAGACAACAAACAATCATCTGTATTAATGAATGCTTTTCCCCATGCTCTCAATCGGTTTCATTCTGCTGTCTGATTGGAGCGTAGCAACGCTGCATGCAAATCAAAGCGTGTCACGGCCAAATGCTTTTTCAGGTTAAATGAATAACGGTCTATCCCCAAGTCATGGAACGGTACGAGGGGCATAGGCAGAATACGGACTACGGCAGTCAATGCGCCAAAGGTTATTTAGAAATTAAAAAGTCTTCCCTGTCAAAACTTGAGGAATAATCCAGGCGAGGACACAAAAGCATTTCATCACTTTATTAGCAGGGCTGCTCGCTGATCTGTGAATAACCTGAGAGAGTGAGAATTATTGAGTTTGCACAGCCATCTATCCATCCATCACCTGCAAGCAGGTATCACATTGATGGATGATCCCTCCAAACACCACTCTCTAGCTCAGATTTAGTTCTCTCTCTACATCTGACTCGCTACCTCTATTTTGTTTCTTTTCTCTCACTCTACCTCCAACATTTTCTTCTTCCTTCCATTTCTACTATTGTAACCTTAATTACCTCCACTATTTGGGAGGACACATTAAGAAAAAAACTGACCTTCTGATTAGAGTCAAGGTTTGAAGTCAAGGTGAGAGATTGTGATGTTTTTAAATTAAGATATAAAACTAGGGAGATTAAAGTAATAGCTCAATTCCTATTCCTCACCGGTAGAACAAAATAAAGACATGGCAATCCAGAATGGGAAAACACCAGAGAGCGAGAGAGATGGTGACAGACAGGTGTGATCATGCGTCGTCTCTTTACCTTGCTTATCTGAACGTCAGAGAAGGAGATTAGAGGAAGGAAAGGGAATCAAATATGCAAATGACTGAGCCTCAGGCAGAGGTGCTTTATTCAAATTCTCAAAGTCAGGTAGAAGATGAATCCAACCTCTGTATCCTACATGTTAGACTTATGTCTCTACATCTACCCCCAAAGGTAAACACAGATGAGGAGGAAGACGTTATGGCTCCATTTGGAGGCTCTTAATATGTATTCATCACTTTCTATTAATTACTACATTATAACAAATACTTTTTTTTCTGAATAGTTTATTATAATACAATTAAGCAATAAGGCACAATGGGATGTGGTATATGGCCAATATACCACGGCTAAGGGCTGTTCTTAAGCACGACGCAACGCGGAGTGCCTGGATACAGCCCTTAACCGTGGTATATTGGCCATATACCACAAATCCCAGAGCTTTATTGCTATTATAAACTGGTTACCAACGTAATTAGAGCAGTAAAGATAAATGTTTTGTCATACCCGTGGGATACGTCTGTTAATACGCCTCTGAAATGTGAGGTGTGCAGCCATTCTCTATGATGGATTTAGTTGGATGCAAATCGATTGCATCCCAGATACCCTACATGGCCAAAAGTATATGGACACCTGCTTGTCAAACATCTCATTCCAAAATCATGGGCATGAATATGGAGTTGGTCCCCCCCTTTGCTGCTATAACAGCCTCCACTCTTCTGGGAAGCCTTTCCACTAGATGTTGGTACATTGCTGCGGGGACTTGCTTAAATTCAGCCACAAGATCATTAGTGTGGTCGGGCACTGATGCTGGGTGATTAGGCCTGGCTCACAGTCGGTGTTCAAATTTATCCTAAAGGTGTTCGATGGGGTTGAGGTCAAGGCTCTGTGCAGGCGAGTTAAGTTATTCCACACCGATCCCGACAAACCATTCCTGTATGGACCTCGCTTTGTGCACAGAGACATTGTCTTGCTGAAACAGGAAAAGGTCTTCACCAAACTGTTTCTACAAAGTTGGAAGCGCAGAATCATCAGGAATGTCATTGTATGCTGTAGTATTAAGATGTACCTTAACTGGAACTAAGGGGCCCACCCCGAACCATGAAAAACAGCCCCAAACCATTATTCGTTCTCCACCAAACTTTACAGTTGGCATTATGCATTCGGGCAGGTAGTGTTTTCCTGGCCAAACCCAGATTTGTCCGTCAGACCGGGGAAGAGTAATTTGCATTTACACTGCTCCAGGATCCAAAGAGCATGGCAACCTTAGGCTTGTGTGCAGCTGCTCGGCCATGGAAACCCATTTCATGAAGCTCTTGATGAGCAGTTATTTTGCTGACGTAGCTTTCTGATGCAGTTTGGAACTCGGTAGTGAGTGTTTCAACCGAGGACAGACGATTTTTACTCGCTACACAATTCAGCACTCGGCGGTCCCGTTCTGTGAGCTTGTGTGGTTTACCACTTGGCAACTGAGCCGTTGTTGCTCCTAGACGTTTCCACTTCACAAGAACAGCACTTACTGTTGACCGGGGCATCTCTAACAGGGCAGAAATTTGACGAACTGACTCGTTGGAAAGGCGGTATCCTATGACGGTGCCAGGTTGAAAGTCACTGAGATCTTCAGTAAGGTCATGTTTGTCTATGGCGATTGAAAAGCTACGTCAAATCAAATGTATTTATATAGCACTTCTTACATTAGCTGATATCTCAAAGTGCTGTATGTGCTCAATTGTATACACTGGTCAGCAATGGGTGTGGCAGAAATAGCCGAATACACTAATTTGAAGGGGTGTCCATACACTTTTGTATATATAGTGTATATCGTTTTCATGGCACTGACTTGGACAGTACAGCGTGTTCAATAGAACATGACCTATCTCCAGGCTGCTCCGCCGTTGAAAACAACTCTGTCATATATGCAACTCAGCGCATGGCACCTCCATGGTGTAGATATATCCCAGTCAGAGAATGGAAACGCAGGCAGGCAGCCAAAGTCATATGCACAACCCCGGGGCAAGTGTAAAAGGCTATATCCAGCTGCATCCACGGCCTTTGGGGAGTTGTTCTCGCATTGTCTGGCTGTGAGCCATTATCCCCTGCAGTAGTATTACCATCCTCTCTCTCTCTCTCTCTCCCATCCTCTCTCTCTCTCCCCCTTTCTCTCACTCTCATCCTCTCACTCTCTCTTCCACTTCCTCTCGCTCTCTGTCTCATCCTCTCACGCTCTCTCCCACTTCCTCTCTCTCATCCTCTCTCCCTCTCTCTCTCTCCCATCCTCTCACTCTCTCTCCCCCTTCCTCTCGCTCTCTCTATCTCTCTCATCCTCTCACTCTCTCTCTCCCCCATCTTCTAGCCCTCGCTCCCCCCATACAATTGCTTTCTCTCTCTCCACCCCCTCTCTCCCCCCATCCTTCACCAATCTTTGACAATTTCAAATGAAAACAAGGTAGTTAATTGTAACCCAGAAATGATTTGATTGAGATATATAAACTCAGCAAGAAATATAACCTCCCTTTTTCCGGATCCTGTCTTTCAAAGATAATTCGGAAAAACTCAAATAACACAGATCTTCATTGTAAAGGGTTTAAACACTGTTTCCCCATGCTTGTTCAATGAACCATAAACAATTTTTGAACATGCATCTGTGGAACGGTAATTAAGACACTAACAGCTTACAGACGATAGGCAATTAAGGTCACAGTTATGAAAACTTAGGACAATAAAGAGGCCTTTCTACTGACTCTGAAATATACAAAAAAAAAGATGCCCAGGGTCCCTGCTCATCTGTGTGAACGTGCCTTAGGCATGCTGCAAGGAGGAATGAGGACTGCAGATGTGGCCAGGGCAATAAATTGCCATGTCCGTACTGTGAGACGCCTAAGACAGCGCTACAGGGAGACAGGATGGACAGCTGATCGTCCTCGCAGTGGCAGACCACGTGTAACAACACCTGCACAGGATCGGTACCTACAAACATCACAGGTACAGGATGGCAACCACAACTGCCCGAGTTACACCAGGACCAGACAGGACTGGCAAAAAGTGCTCTTCACTGACGAGTCGCGGTTTTGTCTCACCAAGGGTGATGGTAAACACCTGTCTATATAAGGTCCCACAGTTGACAGTGCATGTCAGAGCAAAAACCAAGCCATGAGGTCAAAGGAATTGTCCGTAGAGCTCAAAGACAAGATTGTGTCGAGGCACAGATCTGGGGAAGGGTAACAAAACATGTATGCAGCATTTAAGGTCCCCAAGAACACAGTGGCCTCCATCATTCTTAAATGGAAAATGTTTGGAACCACCAAGACTCTTCCTAGAGCTGGCCGCCTGGCCAAACTGAGCAATCTGGGGAGAAGGGCCTTGGTCAGGGAGGTGACTAAGAACCTGATGTTCACTCTGACAGAGCTCCAGAGCTCCTCTGTGGAGATGGGAGAACCTTCCAGACGGACAACCATCTCTGCAGCACTTCACCAATCAGGACTGTATGGTAGAGTGGCCAGACGTAAGCCACTTCTCAGTAAAAGGCACATGACAGCCCACTTGGAGTTTGCCAAAAGGCACCTAAAGATTCTCTCACCATGAGAAACAAGATTCTCTGGTCTGATGAAACCAAGATTGAATTCTTTGGCCTGAACGCCAAGCATCACTTCTGGTGGAAACCTGCCACCATCCCTAAGGTGAAGCATGGTTGTGGCAGCATCATGCTGTGGGGATGTTTTTCAGCGACGGGGACTGGGAGACTAGGCAGGATCGAGGGAATGCTGAACGGAGAAAAGAGAGAGATCCTTGATGAAAACCTGTTCCAGAGCCTTCAGAACCTCAGACTAGGGCTTTGGTTCACCTTCCAACAGGACAACGACCCTAAGCACACAGCCAAGACAGCGCAGGAGTGGCTTTGAAACAAGTCTCTGAATGTCCTTGAGTGGCTCAGCCAGAGCCCGGACTTGAACCTGATCGAACATCTCTGGAGAGACCTGAAAAAAGCTGTGCAGGAACACTCCCCATCCAACCTGAGAGCTTGAGAGGATATGCAGAGAAGAATGTGAGAAACTCCCCAAATACAGGTGTACCAAGCTTGTAGCGTCATACCCAAGAAGACTCAAGGCTGTAATTGCTGTCAAAGGTGCTTCAACAAAGTACTGACTAAAGGGTCTGAATACTTATGTAAATGTCATATTTATTTATTGTTATTATTTTTTTATTTGTTAAATTTCTAAAACATGTTTTTGTTTTGTCATTATGGGATCTTATGTGTAGATTGATGAAGAAAAAAAACTATTTAATACCTTTAGAATAAGGTTGTAACGCAACAAAATGTTGAAAAAATCAAGGGGTCTGAATACTTTCCGAATGCACTGTATATACACTGAGTGTACAAAACATTTGTAACACCTTCCTAATATTGAGTTGCAGCCCATTTTGCTCTCAGAACAGACTCAATTCTTATGTAAAGGTTCAATGAAAAATAAAGAAAATAAACATTTGTCGGGGGCACGGACTCGACAAGGTGTCCACAGTATTCTACGGGGATGCTGACCCATGTTGACTCCAATGCTTCCCACAGTTGTGTAAAGTTGACTGGATGTCCTTTGGGTGGTGGACCATTCTTGATACACACGGAAAACTGTTGAGCGTGAAAATTCCAGCAGTGTTACAGTTCTTGACATACCCAGTTCAAAGGCACTTAAAGCTTTTGTCATATACACTGATTGAAGTGGATTTAACAAGTGACATCAATAAGGGATCATAGCTTTAACCTGGATTCACCTGGTCAGTCTATGTCAGTGTATATTCGTCTGCAACGGACCTTTAGCACAGACATAAGGAACCACTGACCTGCAGAAGCACTGAGGGATGTCCCACAGGCCGTAGAGGGGGAACAGGAAGGGCGTGTTGCTGTAATGCCCCAGACAACACAGGAAGTGCTGTGTTGCTCTCATGCCCTCCCCCGTGCAGACCTCTGGGGTCACCATGGCGATGGTGTGCAGGAAGAGATGCTGCAGGTTCTCTGTAGGAAGTCCCAGAAGGAGAAGTTCTGAGAAGTCTGGAGAGACAGGAGAGCAGGGAATACCAGAGGAGAGAAGTCTGGAGAGAGAGGAGAGCAGGGAATACCAGGGGAGAGAAGTCTGGAGAGACAGGAGAGCAGGGAATACCAGGGGAGAGAAGTCTGGGGAGACGAGAGCAGGGAATACCAGGGGAGAGAAGTCTGGAGAGACAGGAGAGCAGGGAATACCAGGGGAGAGAAGTCTGGAGAGAGAGGAGCGCAGGGAATACCAGGGGAGAGAAGTCTGGGGAGACAGGAGAGCAGGGAATACCAGGGGAGAGAAGTCTGGAGAGAGAAGAGAGCAGGGAATACCAGGGGAGAGAGGACTGGAGAGAGAAGAGAGCAGGGAATACCAGGGGAGAGAAGTCTGGAGAGAGAGGAGAGCAGGGAATACCAGGGGAGAGAAGTCTGGAGAGAGAGGAGAGCAGGGAATACCAGGGGAGAGAAGTCTGGAGAGAGAAGAGAGCAGGGAATACCAGGGGAGAGAAGTCTGGAGAGAGAGGAGAGCAGGGAATACCAGGGGAGAGAAGTCTGGAGAGAGAGGAGAGCAGGGAATACCAGGGGAGAGAAGGTAAAAGAGGGAGGGATAGAGGACAGGGATAGACAGAGAGAGGACTGGGGGTAGAGGACTGGGACAGGGAGAGAGAGAGGGAGAGGAAGAAGGGGAGACAGAGAGAGAGGGAGAGGGAGGAGGAGAGAGAGGGGGAGGGAGATAAATGGGAGAGAGGTGGAGAAAGGAGAGAGAGGGAGAGAGAGAGAGTGCAAGAGAAAGAGAGGGAGAAAGGAGAGATAGAGAAAGGAGAGAGAGGGTGTGAGAGGGAGAAAGGAGAGAGATGGGGGGGAGAGAGAGGGGGAGAAAGAATGGGGATGAGTGGGAATGGAATGGGGAAGGTGTGTGAACATTAAAAAGCAGGGTGGGGACGGGGGTGACGGGGCAGACAGGGACAAGTGAGTGTGGTCAAATATGGGACAGCTATCTTGAGCAGAGTGATTGAAGTACTCAAATTAAAAAACGATGTTCATAACCACCACTCAATAAATCAAATGTAGAGACATTACTGAACAACATTTGTATATTATCTTCAGAGATTAAATAGCTGTTTGTGCAACAGCATTAATCTGACATTAATCGGAAAGTCAACGAAATCTGTTAGATCTTGTATCTCAACTCAACATCTGTGTGTGTGTGTGTGTTGTGTACTCTACCTGATCCACTTTCCTGTTGCGGTAGGTGAGGATGCGGGTGACGTTTTTAAACTCTGCATATCGGCTGACATTGGACTTGATGAGGAGGTCCACCAATGAGCCACGAGAGAACATGAGCTGGGGACGGTCACAATAGTGCCTTCAGAACAGTCTGAATTCTATGGGGCATGGAAACGTTGCTCAATTGGTATCATTGGACTTAACATATGCCAGGAAAACATTCCCCACACCATTACACCACCGCCACCAGCCTGTACTGTTGACACCAGGCAGGATGGAGCCATGGACTCATGCTGCTTCTGCCAAATCCTGACTCTACCATCAGCATGATGCAACCGGAACAGAGATTCGTCAGACCAGGCAATTGTCCAGTGTTGGTGATCCTGTGCCCACTGGAGTCACTTCTTCTTGTTTTTAGCTGATAGGAGTGGAACCCGGTGTGGTCGTCTGCTGCAATAGCCCATCCTTGACCAGGACCGATGAGTTGTGTGTTCCGTGATGCTGTTCTGCACACCACTGTTGTACTGCGCCATTATTTTCCTGTTTGTGGCCCGCCTTTTAGCTTGCACGATTCTTTCTGTTGTCCTTCCACCTCTCATCAAGGAGCTGTTTTCACCCAGAAGGCTGCCGCTGACTGGATGTTTTTTTTGTTTGTCACACCATTCTCTGTAAACCCTAGACACTGTCGTGTGTGAAAAGCCCAGGATGCCGTCCGTTCCGGAGATACTGGAACCGGTGCGCCTGGCGCCGACGATCATACCACGCTCAAAGTCACTTAGGACACCTGTTTTGCCCATTCTAACGTTCAATCAAACAGTAACTGAATGTCTCGATGCCTGTCTGCCTGCTTTATATAGCAAGCCATGGCCACATGACTCACCGTCTTTAGGAGCACACCATTTTGGTGAACGGGGTGGTGTACCTAATAAACTGTGTATACTCGCTGTATTATTTAAAATTGTGTGACCTTACAGTCAATCAAACATTAGGTTACACAGAAAAATAGTTGCACAGTTAGTTTGGAGCATTGCACACAAGTCCTGCCGTCATTGAATCATAAATGTTTCATTCCTCCATATACCGTACCAACCTTAGACATGAGGTCAAAGTTGAATCTCCGTCCCTCCTTAACGATCTTAGTATAGGTGATATTTTTCTTGGGCTCTGGTTGGCTCTCAGCTGGAGAGGGGCTGGCCTGCTCCTGTCCCCCCCCCCCTGGATCTCCTCTGTCTGGGGGGCCACCTCTCCCTCCTGTTGGGTCTGTTCTGCCTGGGGGCCACCTCTTCCTCCTGTTGGGTCTGTTCTGCCTGGGGGCCACCTCTCCCTCCTGTTGGGTCTATTCTGCCTGGGGGCCACCTCTCCCTCCTGTTGGGTCTGTTCTGCCTGGGGGCCACCTCTCCCTCCTGTTGGGTCTGTTCTGCCTGAGGGCCAGCTCTCCCCCCCTGTTGGGTCTGTTCTGCCTGGGGGCCACCTCTCCCTCCTGTTGGGTCTGTTCTGCCTGGGGGCCACCTCTCCCTCCTGTTGGGTCTGTTCTGCCTGGGGGCCACCTCTCCCCCCTGTTGGGTCTGTTCTGCCTGGGGGCCACCTCTCCCCCTGTTGGGTCTGTTCTGCCTGGGTGGCCCCCTCTCCCTCCTGTTGGGTCTGTTCTGCTTGGGGGCCCCCTCTCCCTCCTGTTGGGTCTGTTCTGCTTGGGGGCCACCTCTCCCTCCTGTTGGGTCTGTTCTGCCTGGGGGCCACCTCTCCCTCCTGTTGGGTCTGTTCTGTCCCAGCATCAGGTCAGGGGCTGGAGATGCCTCATCACTGACCATCAGTCTTTTCCTCCTCCACAGAGCTGTTCTCTACCAGACACCTCTCTACCTCCCCCTCTGAGTCTGGGGTTTGAGGGAGGGACCAAGCTTCAGCGATAGAGTTCCTGCACCTCCTCAGGCTCTTCACTGCCCACACAACGCACAGCTGGTTATGAGAACATGAAACAGGTTTGTAGTGGTGGACACAACTAGAATGACTGTCGGCAGTGCTGTGTAGGCTAATTATTTTAGGTGGAGATTTCCATAGTCCTCTATTCTAAATGAAGCCCTCATCAAAGAGATTGATGGAAAATGACACGAAAAGAGTAAAGGCAGGGTCAAGGTTTGTCCCGTGTGTGTGTGTGTGTGTGTGTGTGTGTGTTGACCTGTCACGTATCTTCAGTGGTACCTACCTGGCGTAGCAGAGAGGGCCTCCTCTCCCTCCTCCAGCTTCTCCTCCCAGTCCTCCTGCACAGCCTCATAACTCTGGCCTGCCTGCTGACGACAGTCATAACTCTGGCCTGCCTGCTGACAACAGTCATAACTCTGGCCTGCCTGCTGACAACAGTCATAACTCTGGCCTGCCTGCTGACAACAGTCATAACTCTGGCCTGCTTGCTGACAACAGTCATAACTCTGGCCTGCCTGCTGACAACAGTCATAACTCTGGCCTGCCTGCTGACAACAGTCACAACTCTGACCTGCCTGCTGACAACAGTCATAACTCTGGCCTGCCTGCTGACAACAGTCATAACTCTGGCCTGCCTGCTGACAACAGTCACAACTCTGACCTGCCTGCTGACAACAGTCATAACTCTGGCCTGCCTGCTGACAACAGTCACAACTCTGGCCTGCCTGCTGACAACAGTCATAACTCTGGCCTGCCTGCTGACAACAGTCATAACTCTGGCCTGCCTGCTGACAACAGTCATAACTCTGGCCTGCCTGCTTACAACAGTCACAACTCTGGCCTGCCTGCTGACAACAGTCACAACTCTGGCCTGCCTGCTGACAACAGGAGACAGGCTACAGACAAAGTGACATCCAAGTGGACACACAATATAGCACGCACCCACACACACACACTAACACAGACACACAGACACACAGACACACACTCTTGCAGACACACACGCACACACACTTGCACAGACACAGACACACATCCTTATGCCAAAGTCTCTCACAATAACCCTCAGGACAATCACCGTTAACACATTGTTTTGTGAAAGGTCAAAGCAGACAGACCATTACATATTCACACCTCCAATTAGTCACATTGGATAAATGAGATCATGTAATGCTTTGTGAGGATGTGCTACATCTAGAGGAACGAACACAGCTAGACTCACTTTGTACTCCTCGATCCAGGGCAGCAGTCCACTGAATTTGAAGCTGGCCCAGTTTCCGGAATAGTACTTCCTCCTGTAGGATTGAGCATTGTAGGATTTGGGATCATGTCATTTTTCATACCTTGTACACAATCATGCACATTTAACTTATCAATAAATATATTTTAATGAACAAGTATACAGACAATACACTATTTTAGCACGCCTGATTCTAATAATTAGCTGGTTGATAAGCTGAATCAGGTTAGTTACAACTGGAGTTGGAGTTAAAACCTACAGGAGGGTAGATCTCCAGGAACAGGGTTGGAGTTAAAACCTACAGGAGGGTAGATCTCCAGGAACAGGGTTGGAGTTAAAACCTACAGGAGGGTAGATCTCCAGGAACAGGGTTGGAGTTAAAACCTACAGGAGGGTAGATCTCCAGGAACAGGGTTGGAGTTAAAACCTACAGGAGGGTAGCTCTCCGGGAACAGGGTTGGAGTTAAAAACCTAGAGGAGGGTAACTCTCCAGGAACAGGGTTGGAATTAAAAACCTACAGGAGGGTAGATCTCCAGGAACAGGGTTGGAGTTAAAACCTACAGGACGGTAGCTCTCCAGGAACAGGGTTGGAGAGCCCTGGCCTAGGCTATTTGGAATTTGTATCTAAATTCATTATCACACAGAATGAACCCCTAACCAAAGCACCATCTCTCCCCAGTGGAATCCAATATAACTTAACACAGCTCCCTCACCCCTACCCAGCTCCTTCACCCCTTCAGACTCACCCTGACCCAGCTCTCTCACCTCCTCAGACTCTCCCTGACCCAGCTCTCTCACCCCTTCAGACTCTCCCTGACCCAGCTCTCTCACCCCCTCAGACTCACCCTGACGCAGCTCCCTCACTCCCTCAGACTCACCCTGACCCAGCTCTCTCACCCCCACAGACTCACCCTGACCCAGCTCCCCCCCCCCCCTCAGACTCACCCTGACCCAGCTCTCTCACCCCCTCAGACTCACCCTGACCCAGCTCCCTCACTCCCTCAGACTCACCCTGACCCAGCTCTCTCACCCCCTCAGAATCACCCTTACCCAGTTCTCTCACCCCCCCCAGACTCACCTGTCAACATGCAAGACCCTCTTTCCAAAACGGGAGAAGGCAACAGAAATGACAGTCTCAGAGAGGCCTGGAAATGAACAGAGACAGTAGACCCATTGTCAGACCGAAGATTCAACTCTTCAATCCATATCTCCGTGTGTCTTTTGTCTGAATGGCATGGTTTATTCAATTTGATTAATGCTTTACAATTCAACCTGAACTCATTGACAAGCAGCACACTGCGTTAACGGCGCCTGCTCATTCAGGTACTAGTGATGAGTATTTATTTGAGTGTATTGCTTATTCTATTGTCAATGGGAGAGAAATAAATAAATAAATAAATAATGACACTTTTAGGCCATTTGAAGTTGACAGTTGAACAAGGTTAAAATAAAATGAGTTCTATTTGAATAGCACTACGTTTCCCCCCCTGGGGAGAAAGCAGTAGCCTCTGATCAGGAGCACACCAAGGAAACATCCACCTGGTGTCCATCTCAACAAGTGAGAGGTTTCTATTCCCTGGAGATGACAAAGAGTGAAATGTCCAGTCAGAGGCAGAGGAGTCTGGCCACAGAGACTGCGTTTACCCAGGCAGCCTAATTCTTTCCACAAAATGGTATTTTGGCCAATCAGATCAGATCTTCTGCCAATAATTGGGCAATAGATCTGAATTGGGTTGCCTGTGTAAATGCAGCCAGAGAGAGGGGTTAGGGTAAGCGAGATTGAGAGGCAGTTCCACAGATAGAGCCCGGAAAACAACCCCATTAGGCCACTAAGGCAGCCTGGTCTCTCCATCCCTCTTCCTCCTCATCTGGCCTTGCACCGCCCCATCTCACACACACAATGGGAAAATGATTTATTCTCAAGTACATGCCACCACTTCCCCACCTCTCCCTGTGTCATTTAACATTGAGCATCTCTCAGCCCCAACAGAAAGCCAGAGGTTTACACTGTTTAACAGAGAGCATCTCTCAGCCCCAACAGAAAGCCAGAGGTTCACACTGTTTAACAGAGAGCATCTCTCAGCCCCAACAGAAAGCCAGAGGTTCACACTGTTTAACAGAGAGCATCTCTCAGCCCCAACAGAAAGCCAGAGGTTCACACTGTTTAACAGAGAGCATCTCTCAGCCCCAACAGAAAGCCAGAGGTTCACACTGTTTAACAGAGAGCATCTCTCAGCCCCAACAGAAAGCCAGAGGTTCACACTGTTTAACAGAGAGCATCTCTCAGCCCCAACAGAAAGCCAGAGGTTTACACTGTTTAACAGAGAGCATCTCTCAGCCCCAACAGAAAGCCAGAGGTTCACACTGTTTAACAGAGAGCATCTCTCAGCCCCAACAGAAAGCCAGAGGTTTACACTGTTTAACAGAGAGCATCTCTCAGCCCCAACAGAAAGCCAGAGATTCACACTGTTTAACAGAGAGCATCTCTCAGCCCCAACAGAAAGCCAGAGGTTTACACTGTTTAACAGAGAGCATCTCTCAGCCCCAACAGAAAGCCAGAGGTTCACACTGTTTAACAGAGAGCATCTCTCAGCCCCAACAGAAAGCCAGAGGTTCACACTGTTTAACAGAGAGCATCTACACTTTTATGTTTACATACCCTAGATTACTCATCTCATATGTATATACTGTACTCTATACCATCTACTGCATCTTGCCTATGCCGCTCTGTACCATCACTCCTTCATATATCTTTATGTACATATTCTTAATTCCTTTACACTTGTGTGTATAAGGTAGTTGTGGAATTGTTAGGTTAGATTACTCGTTGGTTATCACTGCATGGTCAGAACTAGAAGCACAAGCATTTCGCTACGCTCGCATTAACATCTGCTAACCATGTGTATGTGACCAATTTGATTTGATTTGCTCTCCCAGCCCCAACAGAAAGCCAGAGGTTTACACTGTAACACATTGTCCCATGCACACCTTCCACATAGCCTACACGGTCCAATCACTATCACCATTTCTACATTAGGCCTATAGACTACAGAAGGCTGTGGTTGCATCGCCAAAGACGATGCAGTAACATGGAGTAAAGCTATCCAGTGGCCACCCCTATCAATGTTGCAAAAGCAAAGAGAACAATGAAAGTAGACACAGCTAGAAAACCAACTCTTTCTCAATGAACTACCCTGTGGGGGAAAACAACATGGTTGTACATCTCTACCCACCAGGCCATTCTTGAGATGTCTTTAAAAAGTGTAAATATTCTCAGATGCCATCTTTTAATGCCTTTTATCGTGTCTGGTATTGATTTTTTTCCACATCATATTTGCTAAAGACAAACATTACCTAGCTGCCTTAAAGCACTGATGCCACACAGACAAACCTCATAAATAATAGATCTGGCCGGCAGGACTTTGATGACCGAGCAAAGCCAGAAATGCTTTCAGCAGGAATTGTATGAAATCATAAATCACTCTTCATTTCAGAGAACATTCCAAAATGGATTCTCTCTCTCTCTCCACCTTGAAAGTCATTTGACGTGTTATTTACAGTCTGGCTGAGAGAGCATGGGAAGGCAGAAGAGACTAGCAGCAAACAGGGAGCAGCATGGGAAGGCAGAAGAGGCGAGCAGCAAACAGGGAGCAACATGGGAAGGCAGAAGAGACTAGCAGCAAACAGGGAGCAGCATGGGAAGGCAGAAGAGGCGAGCAGCAAACAGGGAGCAGCATGGGAAGGCAGAAGAGACTAGCAGCAAACAGGGAGCAGCATGGGAAGGCAGAAGAGGCTAGCAGCAAACGGGGAGCAACATGGGAAGGCAGAAGAGACTAGCAGCAAACAGGGAGCAGCATGGGAAGGCAGAAGAGGCGAGCAGCAAACAGGGAGCAGCATGGGAAGGCAGAAGAGACTAGCAGCAAACAGGGAGCAGCATGGGAAGGCAGAAGAGACTCGCAGCAAACAGGGAGCAGCATGGGAAGGCAGAAGAGGCTAGCAGCAAACAGGGAGCAGCATGGGAAGGCAGAAGAGGCTAGCAGCAAACGGGGAGCAACATGGGAAGGCAGAAGAGACTAGCAGCAAACAGGGAGCAGCATGGGAAGGCAGAAGAGGCGAGCAGCAAACAGGGAGCAACATGGGAAGGCAGAAGAGACTAGCAGCAAACAGGGAGCAGCATGGGAAGGCAGAAGAGGCGAGCAGCAAACAGGGAGCAGCATGGGAAGGCAGAAGAGACTAGCAGCAAACAGGGAGCAGCATGGGAAGGCAGAAGAGGCTAGCAGCAAACGGGGAGCAACATGGGAAGGCAGAAGAGACTAGCAGCAAACAGGGAGCAGCATGGGAAGGCAGAAGAGGCGAGCAGCAAACAGGGAGCAGCATGGGAAGGCAGAAGAGACTAGCAGCAAACAGGGAGCAGCATGGGAAGGCAGAAGAGACTCGCAGCAAACAGGGAGCAGCATGGGAAGGCAGAAGAGGCTAGCAGCAAACAGGGAGCAGCATGGGAAGGCAGAAGAGGCTAGCAGCAAACGGGGAGCAACATGGGAAGGCAGAAGAGACTAGCAGCAAACAGGGAGCAGCATGGGAAGGCAGAAGAGGCGAGCAGCAAACAGGGAGAAGCATGGGAAGGCAGAAGAGACTAGCAGCAAACAGGGAGCAACATGGGAAGGCAGAAGAGACTAGCAGCAAACAGGGAGCAACATGGGAAGGCAGAAGAGACTAGCAGCAAACAGGGAGCAGCATGGGAAGGCAGAAGAGGCGAGCAGCAAACAGGGAGCAACATGGGAAGGCAGAAGAGGCGAGCAGCAAACAGGGAGCAACATGGGAAGGCAGAAGAGGCGAGCAGCAAACAGGGAGCAACATGGGAAGGCAGAAGAGGCGAGCAGCAAACAGGAAGCAACATGGGAAGGCAGAAGAGGCGAGCAGCAAACAGGGAGCAACATGGGAAGGCAGAAGAGACTAGCAGCAAACAGGGAGCAACATGGGAAGGCAGAAGAGGCGAGCAGCAAACAGGGAGCAACATGGGAAGGCAGAAGAGGCGAGCAGCAAACAGGGAGCAACATGGGAAGGCAGAAGAGACTAGCAGCAAACAGGGAACAGCATGGGAAGGCAGAAGAGGCGAGCAGCAAACAGGGAGCAGCATGGGAAGGCAGAAGAGGCGAGCAGCAAACAGGGAGCAACATAAGAAGGCAGAAGAGGCGAGCAGCAAACAGGGAGCAGCATGGGAAGGCAGAAGAGGCTAGCAGCAAACAGGGAGCAACATGGGAAGGCAGAAGAGGCGAGCAGCAAACAGGGAGCAGCATGGGAATGCAGAAGAGGCTAGCAGCAAACAGGGAGCAGCATGGGAAGGCAGAAGAGGATAGCAGCAAACAGGGAGCAGCATGGGAAGGCAGAAGAGGCGAGCAGCAAACAGGGAGCAGCATGGGAAGGCAGAAGAGACTAGCAGCAAACAGGGAGCAGCATGGGAAGGCAGAAGAGGAGAGCAGCAAACAGGGAGCAACATGGGAAGGCAGAAGAGGCGAGCAGCAAACAGGGAGCAACATGGGAAGGCAGAAGAGGCGAGCAGCAAACAGGGAGCAACATGGGAAGGCAGAAGAGGCGAGCAGCAAACAGGGAGCAACATGGGAAGGCAGAAGAGGCGAGCAGCAAACAGGGAGCAACATGGGAAGGCAGAAGAGACTAGCAGCAAACAGGGAGCAACATGGGAAGGCAGAAGAGGCGAGCAGCAAACAGGGAGCAACATGGGAAGGCAGAAGAGAAGAGCAGCAAACAGGGAGCAACATGGGAAGGCAGAAGAGACTAGCAGCAAACAGGGAACAGCATGGGAAGGCAGAAGAGGCGAGCAGCAAACAGGGAGCAGCATGGGAAGGCAGAAGAGGCGAGCAGCAAACAGGGAGCAACATAAGAAGGCAGAAGAGGCGAGCAGCAAACAGGGAGCAGCATGGGAAGGCAGAAGAGGCTAGCAGCAAACAGGGAGCAACATGGGAAGGCAGAAGAGGCGAGCAGCAAACAGGGAGCAGCATGGGAATGCAGAAGAGGCTAGCAGCAAACAGGGAGCAGCATGGGAAGGCAGAAGAGGATAGCAGCAAACAGGGAGCAGCATGGGAAGGCAGAAGAGGCTAGCAGCAAACAGGGAGCAGCATGGGAAGGCAGAATAGGATAGCAGCAAACAGGGAGCAACATGGGAAGGCAGAAGAGACTAGCAGCAAACAGGGAGCAGCATGGGAAGGCAGAAGAGGCGAGCAGCAAACAGGGAGCAACATGGGAAGGCAGAAGAGGCGAGCAGCAAACAGGGAGCAACATGGGAAGGCAGAAGAGGCGAGCAGCAAACAGGGAGCAACATGGGAAGGCAGAAGAGGCGAGCAGCAAACAGGGAGCAACATGGGAAGGCAGAAGAGGCGAGCAGCAAACAGGGAGCAACATGGGAAGGCAGAAGAGGCGAGCAGCAAACAGGGAGCAACATGGGAAGGCAGAAGAGACTAGCAGCAAACAGGGAGCAACATGGGAAGGCAGAAGAGGCGAGCAGCAAACAGGGAGCAACATGGGAAGGCAGAAGAGGCGAGCAGCAAACAGGGAGCAACATGGGAAGGCAGAAGAGACTAGCAGCAAACAGGGAACAGCATGGGAAGGCAGAAGAGGCGAGCAGCAAACAGGGAGCAACATGGGAAGGCAGAAGAGGCGAGCAGCAAACAGGGAGCAACATGGGAAGGCAGAAGAGGCGAGCAGCAAACAGGGAGCAACATGGGAAGGCAGAAGAGGCCACTACAGTAATTTAACTTTTGGCCAATCAGATCAGATCTTTTGTCTATAATTGGGCAAAAGATCCGAATTAGGTTGCCTGTATAAACGCAGCCTTAGAGATTGTAAAAGGATGTGAGGATTTGATACATAGAAGAGATGAGACGATTCATTCACTGATTATAGTGATGTCATCCATATAGAAGCAAATGAATGTACAGTAGAGGCAGGAAGATACCAGTATCGTGATATTCTTTCGGTGGCAAAAATGTAAAAGCGACGCAGTCTCTCTACAACTCTTTTGCTTTATGTAAAATATTATGTGCTACAGCTTGTAAAATACATAAAAGTGACTCTGGATGATGACAACAAATTTTGTTTCTAACTTTCCCTAAAAAAGTTACATCCGATACGTGTTTTCTTTCCTTGCCGTGATACTAGCTAACGAGTATCGCGATACTGGTATCGTCCCGACCCGAATGTACATACGCAGCCTATTCAGCAGTATGTCAGTGTTGCTGCTGATTCTAGGACATTCAGATTAAAATGGCCCATTCTATTTCGTCTAACTATGAGGTCTTCAAAGTTTATAGTCTTCCCATATTTATTTTTTACAAGCAGCATACAATGCAAGGTGACGATAAACCAGTGACGCCATTTTGTTTTGTGTTGTGTCACCAGACAATTTGTTTTTTAAACCTGACGAATAAGCAAGAAGTCTAAGACCAAGTCAGAGATGTGTCAACTAGTAAAGATGGTGATTGTTGGCTCTGTTCCACAATCACATGTCCTGTTAATGGACGTCCTTCCTGGCAGTGACTGTGGAGGTCCCACCAAGATGGATAGTTACATTAATACAACAGCAGGGAACGGCTCAGCGAGTTACCGGCCCTGTTTGGTTTATTGCATATCTATTAAGACTCTGCACAAGACCGGTTCCACTGTGAGATCGGGAGTAAATTGTGCATCTCAGTCACTGCCGTCTCAGGAACGTGAACACAATAAATGTGCCTCTGATGATACCATTTCACATTAAACTAACGACTGGACAAAAGAGAAGCAATGGCCCAGGGATGCTATGTTGATAAAAAAAATATATGGGTCAAATGTTGACAATTACAACAGCAAAAACAAATGGGCCAAATATTTGTAGAGAGGAGAATTAGGACAGCAACACAACAATTGCATTGACTCCATTTAAGAAACTTTCAGACACCAAATGTACAGACGTCCAACAGAGAATTATCCACGCAGACCTGAGGTCCCCTGCGCCACTCTGCGCCAACCCACGGTGTACGTGAGGTGTGTGTGAATTGGATACTGATGGGGTGCAACCAACAGGAACACCCTGCCTCACACAGGTAAAGGGCCAGCAGATGGAAAAACCATGTCATTAGGGGGCCACAATATTCATGAACAACTGTTCCCTGTCCACAGACATTGTTTGTCTTGGGTTTGTGTGCAGAGGCTGGGGAACCTGGAAAACACACTTGTCTGACCAACCTTGACACAGAACACTGCCTGCACTGAAATAGACTGGGTCATCAGAGCAGTCTTGTCACCCACAGTCTGGGGACCAGCTGGCTTAAAGTTTTGCACCAGCAAAACCAGAAGTGGGCCAGAGATATTCCATGTGTACACAATCAATCATAGTGTTGAATTATAGCAATAGGCATCTAAACGGTCATATTTTTTGTGTATGATGGCATCACATTGATTAGACTAATCTGTGGCTGAAAATGAGCCACAATTTCTATTCTGACAAACCTGATAATGAAATATGAAATGTCTTATCCGGTATTGTCTTGCTAGGATTTCTAACAAGTAGATTAGATCATCTATGTGGGGGTTGGTCAGACAATTGTTCATTTAATTGGCTAAAATATGTTTTATATTTCGCTACCCAACAGTAGTCTAGGCTGGCAATATAATGACACTGCATGCTTCTCTGAACTGAGGGTGGCCATTGCCTTTAATGCTAGCTAGCTATTTGGCTGTGTTTACCCTGTGTGCCATGTGCAACTGTTGGTTGTTTAGGTTAGTTAGCTACCCATCTTCCAATCAAACAGGGACATGATAGCGATAATTCATAATGAAAGCTGATAGCTATCTAACATTAGCTAGCATTACACAGATGTTGACATCTGTGGAGGCTGGTGGGAGGAGCTATAGGAGGATGGACTTATTATAATGGCTAGGATGCTATAAATGGAATGGAGTCAAACATGTGGTTTTAATATGTTTGATACCATTCAATTTATTCCATTACAGCCATCACATTGGGTCCGTCCTCCTACAGCTCCTCCCACCAGCCTCCACCTGTTGACATCAATATTCTGATGATCATGACACTATCTTGCTAGCTATCCATGTTGAAATGGTGAGCCAAACGTTGTAAAACAAATATTACGCATTTAGAAAATTAAATGAATTGTTGTCATTAGTTAGTTTTATATTCAAATGGTAGACGTTGTTCGATATGCCCTACTCATATGTTAGCAAGCAAGCTAGCTAACATTATGCTAACGTCAACAACTACTGCTAGCTACTGCTAGCAGCCCTTCTGGACGAAAGACAAGATTCTTGAACCATCGCCAATTTCAGAAACACCACTGGCAAAACAATAATAGTTTCTCATCTGTCTCGAATATGATAACAATTCGGATGGTAGGTTGTCAGCAGCCATGTTGAGCAATATGCGCACTGTATCATGTGACAGTAGATGAGACGGAAAGTCTCTCATGAGGTCTTTGCCTCAAATCACATTAAACAACAAATCACCTTGATTAAGTCAAATTAATCCCATGTATTTTCTCAACATAAACATGATTAATATCATATTAGTAGAGATGTAACTAGCTATATGTAAACTAATAGAAACACCATCCCTTCATCATTATAATTTAGCCCAAACAACTACCTCTTTCTCAACTGTATTTTATTTATTTTGCTCCTTTGCACCCCATTATTTTTATTTCTACTTTGCACATTCTTCCATCGCAAAACTACCATTCCAGTGTTTTACTTGCTATATTGTATTTACTTTGCCACCATGGCCTTTTTTGCCTTTACCTCCCTTATCTCACCTCATTTGCTCACATTGTATATAGACTTGTTTATACTGTATTATTGACTGTATGTTTGTTTTACTCCATGTGTAACTCTGTGTCGTTGTATCTGTTGAACTGCTTTGCTTTAACTTGGCCAGGTCGCAGTTGTAAATGAGAACCTGTTCTCAACTTGCCTACCTGGTTAAATAAAGGTGTTCTCAACTTGCCTACCTGGTTAAATAAAGGTGTTCTGAACTTGCCTACCTGGTTAAATAAAGGTGTTCTCAACTAGCCTACCTGGTTAAATAAAGGTGTTCTCAACTTGCCTACCTGGTTAAATAAAGGTGTTCTGAACTTGCCTACCTGGTTAAATAAAGGTGTTCTGAACTTGCCTACCTGGTTAAATAAAGGTGTTCTGAACTTGCCTACCTGGTTAAATAAAGGTGTTCTCAACTTGCCTACCTGGTTAAATAAAGGTGTTCTCAACTAGCCTACCTGGTTAAATAAAGGTGTTCTCAACTTGCCTACCTGGTTAAATAAAGGTCAAATAAAATAAATAATAAAGAAAATCATCAAATCAAATCACATTTTATTGGTCACATACATATGGTTAGCAGATGTTAATGTGAGTGTAGTGAAATGCTTGTGCTTCTCGCTACACTCTACACACATTAACATCTGCTAACCATGTGTGTGTGTGACCAATAAAATATGATTTGATTTGATTTGATTTATTTATTTATTTCACCTTTATTTAACCAGGTAGAACAGTTGAGAACAAGTTCTCATTTACAACCTGGCCAAGATAAAGCAAAGCAGTGCAACATAAACAACACAGTTACACATAAACACGCGTACAGACAACAACACGGTGATGACGAAGGGATGGTGTTTCTATTAGGGTTATAGCTCGTTACATCCAATAGCCCTTAATACTGCAGGAGATGAGAGGTTTTAGGTGATAACATAACTGAGACAAAGCATCAGCATTGAGAAACACCTCACTTCCAACCCGTGGTATACTAGCCATGTTACCTGCCATCAGTGCCCATCGCTATCGCATTGTCATTCAGCCTTAGTTTGGTCCATGTTTCCCAGTGGACCCTGGTTGGGAACATGTACAATGTATGAAAGCACCACAAACCCTGCTGCTCAGATGAGAGCATTTGTCCCTGAAGGCTGTGTGTGGTTTGTGTTTTTACCACTGAGCTATATAGTTGTTATTGTACAACTCTATGTACAATAGTTACTTTTAACAATTTCCACAGAAAATGTTACAAGTACACATTTACTTGAAGAACAGTGCAGATGCAAAGTTCGGAAACAGAACCGCACAAACTGTCATTCTTTTACCAACCTTACAGTGTTTTTCAAGTAAATGTGTTTTTGTCAAATGTTCCATTGCCCTCCCATTTCTCCAGGCCCATCCCTCAGCTTCTTACCAAAACACAGGCAGGGTGACCCTTTGTTATTGTTTTCATTTAAGGATGCCACATTTTAGGTGATTGTCTTTTATTGTATTTACATGTCTTTAGCTGCTAATTTGAAAAAGCAGTGGCCAACTGCTAATCCTGAAATGGTTGGCCACTGCTTTTGGTCAGTTGTAAACTCAACTACTAAAGTCTGTAAAAGGACAGTAGCACTTTTCTTATTGTGGATGTAAGATCTAAGAAGCCTTCTGTGTATTGTGTCTACTGTTATCCTGTTTCAAACAAGCAAACCTGCGTCAGCCTCCCGACTGCTTCCCTATTAATGGGCCTAGATCCGGTCATACTAATGGATGTTACGTATTCTTGCCATGTAATTCAGATGTTCTCAAAACTATTTGCCCAAGTAGATGTATTCCTAAACAAGGTATTATTCTTCTTCTTCGTCTTCTTCTGCTGCTGCTGCTGCCTCTTCTTCTTCTTCATCATCGTTATAATGGCGTTATAAACAAGTTAAAGGTGCATACTGCCACTTACTGTGCTGGAGTGTGTGGTCAATCACGGTTTACATATTACATTAGAAACAAAAGAAAACAAACACACTCCTCCTTCCTAATCCTGTACTACTAAAACAATAAGAAAGAGCCCTACTAACATCCAACAAACCCTCCCCATCCCCCAAATCCCCTCCTAACCTTGCCAACCTTCTCCAATCTCAATATCCCTACACATCCATCTTTCCCTCTCTTCAACAAACTATCAACAGGACAGCAGCACATGCTCCACTGTTTCATCAACCACCCACTCTGGACACAAACCATTCACATGACCATTCACATTTGCCAACAGCTGGCATCACTAATGTTGTTGGCAGAGCATAAATGTAAACTGTCATCAGATTCTCCATAGATGATCCGTTTCTGCCGAAGGAACAAAAGTTGACTGGACTCAGATTCAAATCTGATTTTTTCAGATTCAAATCATTACCTTCATACTTTTCTTTCTTTAGTCCCTTCTCCAAGCCAGCCAGAATGAGTTGTTTCTTTGGGCTTTGACAGAGGTAATCTCCACAAATATCTGGTGCTTGACTGCTGCATAGCCTGCCGTGCTGTTAATGTATGCTGTAAAAATCAGTGACTCGAGCTGATTGCTTGTTGAGTGATGTTCTGGTTGTAAAAGTAATGAAGGCTTGACTGTTGTTTCGAAAGAGGAAGATGCATTTAAAATTGTTCATACGAGGGTTGTAATTTCCCTTTAAATGAGGGCACACACCATGTCTATTTCCTTGTTCAGTATGCATTGAAAGGACCAAAGAACCTGATGATATAAGCTGCACCTGGCATACATTTAGTTACACAAGTGAATTAGTTTGGTCATTTGGATTCATTATCATTGGTGGCCTTTTATGATTTTAAGTGGTTTCTAAAAGCCCTGCTGTTAAAAAATAACCAGGCTTGAGGCTTGAGGGTCCTTCTAAAAGAACCAGACTTGAGGGTACTTCTGAAACCATTGCTTAATTCTACAGTATTAGAGATCATCTTTCATGGTCATTATTTCATTCAAGTGAGGCATGGTTTTGAATGATACATTATTGAAATTATACTTGCTTATCACAAAAGCTTGAGATGCATCGTGCATCCCAGACCTAACGTAAGCATGCCATCCAATCCCTGGACAGCAGAGCCACATATTACTACATTGTCGAAAACTTATCACGAATGCTGAATAAAATCATATTTGAACTTACTCCATGGGGTTGGTTTATATATAGCGTTGGTGGTTGAGACAAAATATCAGAAGGAACATATTATTAAACAGACTTTGCAAATGTTAGTATTTTGTTAATCTCTTGTGGACAGAGTACATAAATATAGATGCTACCATTGGTCTGTCATGATACAACAGGATGCGTGAGATAACAAGCGAAATGAGTTCCCGTGCTAGGGTTTTTCATCACTGGTAATTGAAAAAAATCACGATTTCACAGGTGTTAGTATCTTTCTGATTTTTTGAAGGGGTGGGGACATTTGGCCCGTAGACTTGTCCATACTTTGCAAAGAGAAAGGGTGGAGGTCTTCGTTCCGGTTCCGATCCTCATTCTATCTCGTCTTAACACGTATGGACCCAGAACTTAATCAAGCATCTGACCCATTACGCAAGACTTTAGTTCTGGGTTAACCGAGATTAGTCTGTGGTAGACCCACCTCTTCACTGCTTTCCTGATGTCAAAATAAAAGTGAAGCATGTGCACCATATGTACTCAAAAAAGCGATAGATAACTTGTGGGTCTACAACAGAGCCATGTTTGGAAAGTCTGTTTTATAATACGTTCCTCAAATTCCACCCTATATAAGAACCAACTCAAAGGACAATTGGTAAGTTCAAATATCGTTTTATTCAACATTCGTGACAGACGAGGGACGTTCAGATTTTTGCCTATGTAATAATATGTGTCCCTGGCTGTCTAGGGATTGGATAGCATGGTCACGTCGGGACCACACGCATCCCAGACCCAGACAACATACTTGTCTCAAGTACTGTACAACAATTGGGGCAGCAGCATGTTGTTTGAGCTGAGCAGGCATGATGCTGTAGAAATTTCACTATCTTTAGTTGCTTCTCATCTTGGATCCTGGATCCTGTCCTGGATTTCAAGGCTGCTTTGAGACAATGACCTATCAGTGACCCAAGCCCTGCTCAGATAATCCCGACCATTGTGACGCTGAGTTGTCGTAGTGCTGCTGCAAATGTACGTTGTCCCAGGGGCGTTGGCAGTCATAATGTAAGTAACCTGATATGTTCCTTTAACTGAATGAATGCATCTGTCAATCCTACAGCTATTGTCAGCAGTAATCATGTGCTGATGAACCTGAGTTATACTGTTAGCACTGATGCGTTTTGTCCTAGTAGGAAGCCCACTGTGAGCAGTGCACCCTATACTATCAGCTGTCATATTTACCTCTGATAAGCCTCCCAGTAAAGCAATAAAAACCACAGAGAATCCCAGAAAGTACAAAAATAGTCTACATAACATGTGTAGCCTAAAAAACAAAGTTCATGAAATCAATAACTTTCTATTAAAATTCATATACTGACTGTCTCTGAAACTCACTTAGATAATACCTTTAATACAGTGGTAGCAATACATGGTTTCAACATCTTCCGAAGAGACAGGAATGCCAATGGTGGAGGTGTTGCCATTTATGTTCAGAGTCATATTCCTGTAAAGCTCAGAGAGGATCTCATGTCAAATAATAATATGGCTACAGGTTCATCTGCCTCACTTAAATCCCATTTGTGTGGGAAGCTGCTATAGACCACGAAGTGCTAACAGTAAGTATCTGGATAATATGTGTGAAATGCATGATAATGTATATGATCTCAACAGAGAGGTATATTTCCTTGAGGACCTAAATATTCACTGGCTTTCATCTAGCTGTTCACTCAAGAAAAAGCTTCAAAATGTAACCAGTGCCTGCAACCTGGTTCAGGTTATCAGTCAACCTACCAGGGTATTTACAAACGGAACAGGAACTAAATCATCCACTTGCATTTGCCATATCTTTACTAATGCTTCTCCACCTGCATTGCTGATGTAAGAAGAGCTTTGATTGATTGATTGATCTGCTCTAAAGCAGTATCCAAATCCATCAAATGTGGTGATCATAATATAATAGACATAACTAGGAAAACCAAAGTTCCAATGGCTGGGCCTAATATAGTATATAAGAGGTCATACAAGAGGTTTTGTAGTGATTCCTGTGTTTAAGATGTAAATAATATTTGCTGGTATGTGGTGTGTAATGAGGATCAACCAGACGCTGCACTTGACACATTTATGAAATTGCATCTTCCACTTACGAATAAGCATGCACCCATTAACAAAATGACTGTAAAATCAGTTGAATCCCTCTGGATTGATGAGGAATTAAAAAATTGTATGATTGAGAGGGATGAAGCAAAGGGAATGGAAAATAAGTCTGGCTGCACAGCCGATTGGCAAACGTACTGTAAATTGAGAAATCATATGACTAAACTGAACAAAAGAAGAAGAAACTGTAATATGAAACAAAAATAAATGATATAAAGAAAGATAGGGGAAAGCTTTGGAGAACCTTAAATGACATTTTTAGCAAAATGGCAAACTCGGATCCATCATTCATTGAATCAGACGGCTCATTCATCACAAAACATACTGATATTGCCAACTACTTTAATCATATTTTCATTGGCAAGATCAGCAAACATAGGCAAGACATAGCAACAAAAAATTCTGAACCTATACATCCATGCATAACTGACCAAATTATGAAAGACAAGCGTTGTAATTTTGAATTCCGTAATGTGAGTTTGGAGAGGTGAAAATGTTTTTGTTTTTTATCAACAATGACAAGCCACCTGGGTCTGACAACTTAAATGGAACATTTCTGAGGATGATAGCGGACGATATTGCCACTCCTATTTGCATTCTCTTCAATCTAAGCCTACATAAATGTGTGCTCTCTCAGGCCTGGAGGGAAGCAAAAGTAATTATGCTACCCAAGAATAGCAAAGCACCCTTGACTGACTCAAACAGCTAACCAATCATCCTGTTACCAACCCTTGGTAAACGTTAGGAAATAATTGTGGTTGACCAGATCCAATGCTATTTCACAGTAAACAAATGAAAAACCGTTTTTCAGCAGGTTTATAGGGAGTGGCATTCAACAGGTACAGGACCTACTCAAATGACTGAAGATTGGCTAAGAGCAATTGATAATAAAAAGATTGTGGGAGCTGTTTTGTTAGACTTCGTGTGATAACATGCGTCTTGGTGAGAGGTGTAGGAGTCAGGCGCAGGAGAGAGCAGGGATGTCTGAGAAGCGTGTTTAATAATATAGTCCAGCAATACAAAAACGGCACAGACCAAAACCCCAAAACTACGCTCTCGAATAATCAGAAACTCGTGCAAACGCACGGAGGAACAAACACAGTTCCGACACTTTACATACACGTGCGTAATAGCGAAAAAACAACAAACCTCAAATACACTCGAGCGCAATGCACACAAGTCTAATCCTGCACGAATTACAGCAGGTAACAGGTGCCCTATATACCCACAGAAATCAAAGCAATGAAAACCAGGTGTGAAAAGGAACACAGACAAAACAACCAGAAAAAGAAAAAAGGATCGGTAGCGGCTAGTAGACCGGCGACGCCGAGCGCTGAGCGCTGTCCGAACAGGGAGAGGAGTTACCTTCGGTAGAAGTCGTGACAAGGCAAGTCCTACAGGAACTGGTTTTGAGCGCATATGGAATACTGTCAAGTTGTGTGGTCAGGTGCCACAAATAGGGACTTGTGAAAATTACAACTGGTCCAGACAAGGCCAACACACCTGACCCTTAAATGTACATGGAGAGCTAACATTAATTAATGTCAATCTCTCCTGACTTAATCACTACTTGTATTTTTAAGAGGTGAATGCGCCAAGCTTTTGATTTAAACTACAAGCACACAGCTCAGACAGCCATGCATACCCAACAAGACAAGCCACCAGATGTCTCTTCACAGTCCCCAAGTCCAGAAAAGATTATGGGAGAGGCACAGTACTCCATTCCACATCAAGTAACTCATGCACGCAGTAAAATCATATATGCAGTACCAGTCAAAAGTTTGGACACACCTACTCATTCCGTTTTTTTTCTTTGATTTGACTATTTTCTATGTTTTAGAATAATAGTGAAGACATCAAAACTATGAAATATCACATATGGAATCATGTAGTAACCACAAAAGTGTTAAACAAATCAAAATATATTTTATATTTGAGATTCTTCAAAAATAGCCACCCTTTGCCTTGATGACAGCTTTGCACAGTCTTGGCATTCTCTCAAAATAGTAAAATAAAGAAGAACTGTTGAATGAGTAGGCGTGTCCAAACTTTTGACTGGTACTGTACAGTAAGGGAAACAATTATTTGATCCCCTGCTGATTTTGTGCGTTTGCCCACTGATAAAGATATTATCAGTCTATCATTTTAATGGTAGGTTTATTTGAACAGTGAGAGACAGAATAACAACAAAAAAATCCAGAAAAACGCATGTCAAAAATGTTATAAATTGATTTGCATTTTCATGAGGGAAATAAGTATTTGACCCCTCTGCAAAACATGACTTAGTACTTGGTGGCAAAACCCTTGTTAACAATCACAGAGGTTGGCCACCAGGTTTGCACACATCTCAGGAGGGATTTTGTCTCACTCCTCTTTGCAGATCTTCTCCAAGTCATTAAGATTGAGGCTGACATTTGGCAACTCGAACCTTCAGCTCCCTCCACAGATTTTCTATGGAATTAACGTATGGAGACTGGCTAGGCCACTCCAGGACCTTAATGTGCTTCTTAATGTGCTTCTTCTTGAGCCACTCTTTTGTTGACTTGGTCGTGTGATTTGGGTCATTGTCATGCTGGAATACCCATCCACAACCCATGCGAGATGGCCGTCTCGCTTCGCGTTCCTAGGAAGCTATGCAGTTTTTTTTACGTGTTATTTCTTACATTTCTTACATTAGTACCCCAGGTCATCTTAGGTTTCATTAAATACAGTTGAGAAGAACTACTGAATATAAGAGCAGCGTCAACTCACCATCAGTACGACCAAGAATATGACCTTCGCGAAGCGGATCCTGTGTTCTGCCTTTCACCCAGGACAACGGAATGGATCCCAGCCGGCGACCCAAAAAAACGACTTCGTAAAAGAGGGAAACGAAGCGGTCTTCTGGTCAGACTCCGGAGACGGGCACATTGTGCACCACTCCCCAGTATACTTCTCGCCAATGTCCAGTCTCTTGACAACAAGGTTGATGAAATCCGAGCAAGGGTAGCATTCCAGAGGGACATCAGAGACTGTAACGTTCTTTGCTTCACGGAAACATGGCTCACTGGAGAGACGCTATCAGAGTCGGTGCAGCCAGCTGGTTTCTCCACGCATCGCGCTGACAGAAACAAACATCTTTCTGGTAAGAAGAGGGGCGGGGGCGTATGCCTTATGGCTAACGAGACGTGGTGTGGTCACAAAAACATACAGGAACTCAAGTCCTTCTGTTCACCTGATTTAGAATTCCTCACAATCAAATGTCGACCGCATTATCTACCAAGGGAATTCTCTTCGATTATAATCACAGCCGTATATATTCCCCCCCAAGCAGACACATCGATGGCTCTGAACGAACTTCATTTGACTCTTTGCAAACTGGAATCCATACATCCTGAGGCTGCATTCATTGTAGCTGGGGATTTTAACAAGGCTAATCAGAAAACAAGACTCCCTAAATTGTATCAGCATATCGATTGCGCAACCAGGGCTGGCAAAACCTTGGATCATTGCTATTCTAACTTCCGCGACGCATATAAGGCCCTGCCCCGCCCTCCTTTCGGAAAAGCTGACCACAACTCCATTTAGTTGATCCCTGCCTACAGACAGAAACTAAAACAAGAAGCGCCCACGCTGAGGTCTGTCCAACGCTGGTCCGACCAATCTGATTCCACACTCCAAGACTGCTTCCATCACGTGGACTGGGATATGTTTCGTATTGCGTCAGACAACAACATTGACGAATACGCTGATTCGGTGTGCGAGTTCATTAGAACGTGCGTTGAAGATGTCGTTCCCATAGCAACGATTAAAACATTCCCAAACCAGAAACCGTGGATTGATGGCAGCATTAGCGTGAAACTGAAAGCGTGAACCACTGCTTTTAATCAGGGCAAGGTGACCGGAAATATGACCGAATACAAACAGTGTAGCTATTCCCTCCGCAAGGCAATAAAACAAGCTAAGCGTCAGTATAGAGACAAAGTAGAATCTCAATTCAACGGCTCAGACACAAGAGGTATGTGGCAGGGTCTATACAGTCAATCACGGATTACAAAAAGGAAACCAGCCCCGTCACGGACCAGGATGTCTTGCTCCCAGGCAGACTAAATAACTTTTTTGCCCGCTTTGAGGACAATACAGTGCCACTGACACGGCCTGCAACCAAAACATGCGGCCTCTCCTTCACTGCAGCCGAGGTGAGAAAAACATTTAAACATGTTAACCCTCGCAAGGCTGCAGGCCCAGACGGCATCCCCAGCCGCACCCTCAGAGCATGCGCAGACCAGCTGGCTGGTGTGTTTCAATCAATCCCTATCCCAGTCTGCTGTTCCAACATGCTTCAGGAGGGCCACCATTGTTCCTGTTCCCAAGAAAGCTAATGTAACTGAGCTAAACGACTACCACCCCGTAGCACTCACTTCCGTCATCATGAAGTGCTTTGAGAGACTAGTCAAGGACCATATCACCTCCACCCTACCTGACACCCTAGACCCACTCCAATTTGCTTACCGCCCAAATAGATCCACAGACGATGCAATCTCAACCACACTGCACACTGCCCTAACCCATCTGGACAAGAGGAATACCTATGTGAGAATGCTGTTCATCGACTACAGCTCGGCATTTAACACCATAGTACCCTCCAAGCTCGTCATCAAGCTCGAGACCCTGGGTCTCAACCCCGCCCTGTGCAACTGGGTACTGGACTTCCTGACGGGCCGCCCCCAGGTGGTGAAGGTAGGCAACAACATCTCCACCCCGCTGATCCTCAACACTGGGGCCCCACAAGGGTGCGTTCTGAGCCCTCTCCTGTACTCCCTGTTCACCCACGACTGCGTGGCCACGCACGCCTCCAACTCAATCATCAAGTTTGCGGACGACACAACAGTGGTAGGCTTGATTACCAACAACGACGAGACGGCCTACAGGGAGGAGGTGAGGGCCCTCGGAGTGTGGTGTCAGGAAAATAACCTCACACTCAATGTCAACAAAACTAAGGAGATGATTGTGGACTTCAGGAAACAGCAGAGGGAACACCCCCCTATCCACATTGATGGGACAGTAGTGGAGAGGGTAGCAAGTTTTAAGTTCCTCGGCATACACATCACAGACAAACTGAATTGGTCCACCCACACAGACAGCATCGTGAAGAAGGCGCAGCAGCGCCTCTTCAACCTCAGGAGGCTGAAGAAATTTGGCTTGTCACCAAAAGCACTCACAAACTTCTACAGATGAACAATCGAGAGCATCCTGGCGGGCTGTATCACCACCTGGTACGGCAACTGCTCCGCCCACAACCGTAAGGCTCTCCAGAGGGTAGTGAGGTCTGCACAACGCATCACCGGGGTCAAACTACCTGCCCTCCAGGACACCTACACCACCCGATGTTACAGGAAGGCCATAAAGATCATCAAGGACAACAACCACCCGAGCCATTGCCTGTTCACCCCGCTATCATCCAGAAGGCGAGGTCAGTACAGGTGCATCAAAGCTGGGACCGAGAGACTGAAAAACAGCTTCTATCTCAAGTGTATCAGACAGTTAAACAGCCACCACTACCATTGAGTGGCTGCTGCCAACACACTGACTCAACTCCAGCCACTTTAATAATGGGAATTGATGGGAAATTATGTCAAATATATCACTAGCCACTTTAAACAATGCTACCTAATATAATGTTTACATACCCTACATTATTCATCTCATATGTATACGTATATACTGTACTCTATATCATCTACTGCATCTTTATGTAATACATGCATCACTAGCCACTTTAACTATGCCACTTTGTTTACATACTCATCTCATATATATATACTGTACTCGATACCATCTACTGTATCTTGCCCATGCCGCTCTGTACCATCACTCATTCATATATCTTTATGTAAATAAAGCTCTGTCATGAGGAATGGGCCAAATTTCACCCAACTTATTGTGGGAAGCTTGTGAAAGGCAAATACTAATTGAGTGTATGTAAATTTCTGACCCACTGGGAATGTGATGGAAGAAATAAAAGCTGAAATAATCAATTCTCTCTACTATTATTCTGACATTTCACATTCTTAAAATATAGTGGTGATCCTAATTGACCTAAGACAGGGAATTTTTACTAGGATTAAATGTCAGGAATTGTTAACAACTGAGTTTAAATGTATTTGGCTAAGGTGTCTGTAAACTTCGGACTTCAACTTTGTATAAAAAATATAAAAAGACATCTTATGGAACAGCGGGGACTGTGAGGGTACAGACACGCATACACACATATTATAAAATGTAATGTAATGTTTTTAATTGTATATAACTGGCTTAATTTGACTGGGTCCCAGGAAGAGTAGCTGCAGCCTTGGCTATATATGTTGTTTGCTGGGCCAGGCAATGCAGACAGGTGTTTATTGGTTTGATATGAATAATCAATTGATCATCACCGGTCTCCTTTTTAAAATCTCCTATACTCTCAAAACAGCCCTGACAGATGGCTGAAAACATGCATGTTTTCCCCTTTTTTCCTCTAATGAATCCAAACCACAGTGTTGAAGCTTTTACCAGGTGTGTTTGTCTACATTTCTGTGATGCAGAGGTGTTTTGGTGTCACTTGCTTACTCTCAGGGGATATGCTTATTTTTTAATCCAATAAAATTAAAAGAAAATCCTGTGTGGATTGAAATGGTTGGAGTAGTTTCATCCTGTGCCATTTAGGGGTATGTTCATAGGCGGTTTTCCTGGCTGACTTACAAACGATCATCAATGCAGCAAGCACTGCCTTGCTTTTTGAGAAAATCAAGAACTATTTATCTTTGAAGTGCACAAACCTTTCGCTGTTCACTTCTATGTGTTCTGCTTCCTTTGATTGTTGCATCAGAGAACCGTTAGAGATGTAGCTAACTCTTTATCATGGCTCATGCATTTTAAAGAGTCCCTGATTGGCTCGGTTCCATTCTAACAGTGGATTATTTGGTGGGTTTCTCAGGCCATTCTTCCTCCTGTTTGTTCTACTTGAAGGGATATGATATGGAGCCATGAAGTTCACCAGAGCAGTGCAACCTGACAGGTGTTGAGGGAGCTGTGAATAGTGGTATAGTCAATGAAAGAGACTTGGATTCCAAGTTCTCTCAGACAACCAAGTGGAATCATATGATTAAGGGCTGTAGTTATACTAAAATAAAATGAAATGCAACCAGTATTCCAAGTGCTTATTCAAAGATGTGTTTTGAATTCTATCAGTTATAATATAGATGAGCTCTTTTCTCTCTCAACTCTGGGAAAACATTGGGGAAACAACTTTCAATGAATACATCAAATGAACACATAGAAAGCATCTACACGTGTAATTACAATGTGTATAAAAGTCATTGCTAAATGATTTCAAAGCATATGCCAAAGTGGTTCTGACGGGTATTCCTGCTCATTGACTCTGTTGCATCCCAAGGCAGAGAAAAGAGTGACAGTCTTACTTCAGGGATCAGTCACCCTTCGTTTGGCAGCAAGCATAGAGAAAGTGTCATTAAATCATCGATGTGGATCTTCTTAAAAACAATAAGCATGGCAGCCACACTCAAGTAACAAGCTTGTCTTTTTAAAGTAGGAGTGATATTTGATTTAAATGAAGAGCCCATCAACTTTTTTGTCACATGTCACAGCCCAAATGGATTACTTGATGTATACAGTATGTAACATTCAATCCAGCAAGAGACAAGAAAGTGTAATGATTTAAAACACTGTAATGGGTATAAATATCTATCACAAGTGACAGTAAAACTTTTTTTTTTAAACATTAAATTACAATCACCAATAATATATTGTTGTTATTGATTTGTGTGATGCTTGCATTAATAAAAACATTTCATTATTCTGAAGGGAGATTCTGTTCTGCATCTGGCCTCAAGTCCAAATTGAGATGAGGCGGACTCTCTCTCTCTCTCTCTCTCTCTCGCTCCTTCTCTCCATTGCAACCTCACCATGTCCTGTCTTTCACACAACCACTTTCAGTCTACAGTCTGAATGATGCATAAGTGACGATGGCAAGCATACAGGAATGTATGTACAGTACTCTTCGTTTGGCAACCGAGTACACGTGTCATCCACTGAAGGAACTTTAGGGATTCAGGATTTTTTTCTCTCACATTAATTTAAGTGTATTGTCAGTGTAGTTACATTGCATTTAGCAATGCTAATTTAGCTAAACTAATCCAATGTAAAGTCCAAATATAGTAAAATGTAGGATTTAACACGTTGACAGAATGACGATTGGTATAAGAATATATTATCTTTCAAAAGATATCCCCAGTCTGTTCAGTGTAAGATCTACTGAAAATCAGAAAACAGGAAGTGTTCTTCAACCAGTTTGAGAAACTGTCCTTAAAAAGAGGAGATTACTCTGTACAATGTTCCCATGGAAGCAGTCCATCACTGTGTGCTGAGACGGTGGGAGGGCATCATTATATACATTTACTCTATGAGGAATGAGTTGTCGCTTTGTGTAAAGGGGGAGACATTCACCCGCTGCTGGGGGAGTGTTGAGGCTGGAGCCAGTAGCTTTGCCAGCTGGCTGGCTATGCTAATCAGGCAATCATTAAGATTACATCGAAGATGAAGGAGCAAGGTGCAATTGAAACCCAGGTAAAATATGTATCTAATTTCCAGATTGCCACCTAGCTTTTTAATTTAACCAGGTACTTGCAAAAAATTTGCATGGCATTTAAGCACTCATTACAATATTAATCTTCTCTACTAGAATAGCCCAAAGGTTAAATATTATTCCTGTATTCATTTTTCAGACTTTTTTTTAACCAATATGAAGATTTTCATTTGAAATAGTGCCATCTGCCTGAAAATGCTGGCAGGTGTGCAATTGCATGAATTATTTCTAACATGTCCTGCATTAGTGAGGTCCAACAAAAATACTTTTACAGTAGCTTAATATGAAACAAACATGTCAGCATGGTCTCTGGTGATGATTATCGAGGGGAGGTGGCAAGGAAAGAACATGTGCAGCAGAAGACAACTGATTGAGGTTCATACACGTCACGGACAGCCAGACGTTGACGTTGTCTGCAAAACCATCAAGTTGACCTTTGACTCTTTTGGCTCTTGTAGAAGTGATTTAAATGACCTCTTTTCAGATGACAAGGAAACGTTCGTCCTACCACACGTAGTCTGTGTTGGGTTCAAACACAAATGCAATGTATTGGTCCATCTAGCTCTGTTAAGTAACCATTTCCCCCTTTTACTGGCAACAATCTGACCAGGGCACTATAAACTAATAATGTTCTTGCTTTATGCAATATCCCCCCTGCTCCTCTGGTTTGTGGCAGTCATGTCGATAACCTGCGTCGTTAACGCAGCCTAGGCAGGACTGCAGTGAGGGCCTCTGGAGAGGCATCTGTTTGCTACTGTTATCAGAATGGGATCACTGTTTGAAACCACACTGGGGCTCCATAGGCAAAGACATGTACACAGGAAGTGACAACTTGAAACGCACTACTGGTGGTATAGATTTAACACCTTCCAGGCTGACAAACCACTAAATAATAGCTTATTGATATGTGAGTAAATGCTTAAAAAATGTATATATTTACCAAAGTTGTCATAGACTGTTTCAAATTGATTAAATAAATCATCATGAAGATACATGTGAATTTGTCAACTTGTCTGGTCAGAAATGTGAACTTGTCCCTCGGGTCTGGATCAGGACTCTGGTCTATTTAACTACTGCTGATAGACCCAAGTGGACCTGAATGGACCCGACCACGGCTCTACATAGCCTATAGCATATTTATTTTATGCTAATAAGGTGAATGTATTGACTTATAGAAGGCCTAGCCAATACATATAGACCTATTTGTTAAACAGAAGAGCAACTTGTCTGATTAACAAATATTTGTATTTTTTTGTCACTTGGGTCCAATCAGGTATGGTCTAGACCCAGACATGTAAGGGTGTGGGTCAGGTCTAGACCCAGACATGTAAGGGTGTGGGTCAGGTCTAGAACCAGACATGTAAGGGTGTGGGTCAGGTCTAGACCCAGACATGTAAGGGTGTGGGTATGGTCTAGACCCAGACATGTAAGGGTGTGGGTCAGGTCTAGACCCAGACATGTAAGGGTGTGGGTCGGGTCTAGGTCAAGTTGTCCTCGGTTCCATTCGGGTTCAGGTCTGATTTTTCTCGGGTCCCCTCGAGTCCGGGTTCCTATTTTTTATTTTTATGATCAGGTCTATTCGTGTTGGGTCTGATAAATATTCTGCAGTAATTGTGAGTAACCAGAATAGATTTTCAACCAGAGCCATAATACTGTATGTATGTCTCTGTCTTCAACCAGCAGGCAATCCCAAACATAACTACTGCCTCTCAGAGCTCATGATATTGGCCGTGGTATGCCTATTATAGTAGATGGGGTAACCCACAATAACAATATCAACAACTATTATTACAATAATCGTAATCATTATGGCTATAAGGCTAATCAAAGTAATGATCCTAATAATCTATCAGATTCTCTATCAGATACAGAGGAACCATACTCTGGAATTCTTGTCTTCACATTGCCAAAACCTCATCATCCCTCAATGACTTCTAGCGACGACTGGGTGTCAGCTTGATGAACCAAACTACACAATAATCCCCTCCATGTAGCCCCTTTCACACTCACACACACATGCACACACACGTGTTCAAACATGTTTTTTCTTGTATACTGAGTATATCATGTACAATTATAATTAACATGCTGTTTAACTGATTGAACCCCAAAAAATGTTGTACTTATATTTTTGGTGTTGTTTTCATATAAGGCCTTTTGGGCTTCCAACCTCACCTGTACTGGTTTTTATTATCTCTACTGTTTTGTCTTTCACTTCTTTTCTTTGATGCGAATCAATATAACCTAAAAACATAAAAACCGAATCATATTTTATTAGGCTATATGCCTGATGCAATGGGTCTACATGTATTATAATACAATAGCAATGTAATAACATTACAATAACAAACGTCACATGTTTTATTATTTGTACCAATAAGAATAAAACATTTTAATTCAGGTCTTAATGATTTCAAATGAACGCTAACAGTCTGTAAAAAGGTTATTATCCAGTAGCGGAGTAGCTGTCAACAGAAACTCGCCCCTCTAACTAGGAGCCCTGCCATTCATGCTTAAAGGGCCAATAGGATGCTCGCGCGTAAACTGCTACGCTCCTCGTTGGTGGTGGGAGCTGCCAATCCAGTTCTCAGTGGGCTGGCTAATTGAAACGGAATCGGATGGTTCTCATTCTAGCCACCGCACTTGTGAGATAGGTAGTTGCCCGTTGCCGATTATCCGAGGTGAGCGACAGTGCATGTGAAACATCAAGAGAAAAAAATAGTGATTGAGAAGAAAAAAAACGCAAACGGTGAGACAGGAAGAAACTTGAGAAACTATGGCCGTGTCAGCAACTCCGCCGGTGCTTTCCCAAACCTCTACTCTGGAGTCTGGCAGCCTATTTCGCTCCGATACGCTGTATACAAGCCCAGCCGAGTCCCCGAGACTGACAAGCAGCATGATCAACTCTTTCATCAGCGGAGGAGGCGGTGGAAATGGAAACGGCACAAGCGGCAATAACGAGTGCAAAATGGTTGAGGTGCACGGGGTCAGGGTAGCCTCGTTCAACGTGGACGGTCAAGAACTTATTTGCCTGCCGCAGGTCTTCGACCTCTTCCTGAAACATCTGGTCGGAGGGCTGCACACCGTCTACACCAAGCTGAAGCGGCTGGATATATGCCCCGTCGTGTGCACGGTGGAACAGGTCCGAGTCCTGCGGGGGCTTGGGGCTATTCAGCCCGGGGTGAATCGCTGCAAACTCATCACCCGCAAGGACTTCGAAGCGCTGTACAACGACTGCACCAATGCCAGGTTAGTTGCATGTTTCCTTCTTACCATGTTTCTTATGCAGCACCACTGCGATGCCCCAAAAGCAGAGCAGACGGGGCAATTAACAAAAAGTTTTCAACTAACTTTTTTTGTAGATGCACCAACTGAGGTTAATGAAAATGTGTAGCAAACGCTGCATTAGGCTACACTGTGTCTATCAGTTACCATTGCTGAAATAAATAATACAAGCATGAGCAAAATGATGCTAGGCTACTATATTATGAATTAACATTAAAGCATTGTGGACAGTTAATTCAATCATTGACGTCTGTACCCTTCACTCTCTCTGTCTCTCTTGAACACACACGCACTAGTTCTATCTGAATAGAGGCTACAATGGTTCCATTTTATAGACAGCAATGTATGAGGGAAGTAGTTGAGTTATTCATAACTTATAAGAAATCACCTTTAAGCAATCCCCCCTATAGCTGCAGCTCGTTGTTTCGTCGTGTATCAAAGCTCTAGGTCGTTTTCCCACATACTTACAATATGTTGGCATTGAGGAAAATAACTTTTCATTAAATAGCACCTTTCTCACTTTGACGTTCATCATATTGACCTTTAATGTGATGCAACATACTTTTCCTATAAAGCCTAATTAATATTCAGATCACAACACTATAATAAACATGACAACAGTAAGCTTACTGCTTGATTGTTCATTTCGAATATTTATTAGGACTTTCACTAAGAAGAATTGTGTTCTTTTTGGTTTGTTAATAAAGCACGTCTCACTGTTAACCATTATGCCATTCCGGTGTCATTCAGGAGCAATAGAGCAGGTTGTGGTATATTAAGTTTAAGTTTCTTCATTTAAGTTCCTCAAGTCTACCTGAGTGTAATTTGATATAAATCCCATAAATATATATCATTGTAATGAGCAGGCAAACATGTAAGTCCACCTCTCTTTTGCTAAATGACTAAATTAAACAGACCGTTGTGTCTCTGTATAGAATCCATTCGATTCTACCAGTGAGAAAATATAATTAAAAGTAAGGATGAAAGAAGTTTTAGATGTGGATTTCACTTAATGAGGCTACATTTGTGGACATTTGGTTGCATTTTCTGTAACTGGGTAATCCCGTGCCAGTTAAAGCAGGACAAACCACGTAAAAAAAAATATATATATTTTATTTTTTATTTTTTACTAATGCCACTGGGCACAGACTTCAATTCAACGTCTATTCCACGTTGGTTCAACATAATTTCATTAAAATGACTTGGAAACAACATTGATTCAACCAGTGTGTGCCCAGTGGGACCTCTCCTCTCCCTTTCCCCTCGAGTTGATCTTCAACCCGTGCACCGTGCTGGCTGTGCGCTGCAGATGTTGCTTGTGTGTTTAATAAATCAATGAGACAGTTCTGAATGAATCACCTCGGATGGATTCTCTGCTCGGTTTGATGTCCAGGTGTTATTCTTAGCTTGTTATCATGACAGATGCATTAGTGTTCCCATACAATGTCAGATGAGGAAAATAACTCTAAACAGACCAGTGCCCTCTTTTCCCAAGAGCTTTAGCATTCCGAACCTCAACGTTTTTTCCCCTCATTGTCTCGTTGTACGTAATTGCAACTTTTATTCTCCAGCAGCTCCCCCGGCTACTTCGACAATAAGCCATGCTGATTATTCTCCACAAAAGAGGAGGCTGGTAATTCAATACAAAGAACAAGAAGTTACCTTGAATAGATGCTCGACCCACGAATGCGCATCAGGGTTGCTGTTATATCATGTAGAATAAGACAAGACATGGATGATGATTATAAATTCCCATTTAATCAATAGAGATGTAATGATGATGATGATGCTGATTGTAATAATAGTTGTGAAACCAAAAGAGAAATCTATTTGTAGAAAAGTTTTCATTTTGTGTGTCCCGCTGTCACAACACACACACACTGACGTTATTCACTCCGAAAATCACAGAATATAAGACCTTTTAACACATTTGATTTCTGACCACATAATTTAATTTTGTCTTAATTAATTATGCGTCAACAAAAAATTAAGTACTTTATGCTAAACTTTTTGTCTTTATTTCGCAATTTGCCAACATCAAACATTTTTCATATGGCATCTTGACCATCTATTTGAAATCAAATACCTTTCCATCTCTGACGCATTAACGGATCATGCCTGTTTTGTCAAACTGAGTCTGATATATTTAGATGGGATTGGTGTATTGATTACAGATAAAGTGGACAATTGTGCCGTAGGAGTAAGCGTAAGGCTGTATTTTGACCGCTATTTTTATTTTATTTTAGTTTCAAAGGTTTCAGTATTCAGTCTTTCACTTTATACAGCGTTCAAGTGAACTACATCAATATTTGCAAAAAAGTAGAAATATTTTAAAACGTCTGTCTTACCTGATATAACATTCAATTAAACATCCGGCTGTCAGGAAGGGGTGTAAGATTATTGTATCTCTCGGTGGTGAGTTTGGTGTGAAAATGACAAGGGAGCGCATGAAGAGGATACAACGATGCATTAAATGTCCTCAACACGAGCTAGACTACTCTTGTGACACACGCACACACACGCACACACACACACACACACACACACACACACACACACACACACACACACACACACACACACACACACACACACACACACACACACACACACACACACACACACACACACACTTTCAATTGGAGATAATCTGCTTTGGGGTTATGTTTGGAGAGGAATATAGATTATATTTTACACAGCGATCACTGAGAGAGAGGGTGAAGCAGAAGCATGGTGGGAGAGAGAGGGAGGCAGGAATATGTTAGTATTTCATGTCCAGATGGTCAGTTTGGGCAAGATTCGGTCATTAACCTTTCAGCCTCTCCTCCCTGATTTTACAATCCCTGGATCTATTATTACGTTTGACTTTGATCTGTTGCAGTTGTCAAATGTACCCTAGGAGAGAGAGATTCTATATGTGTATTAGAAGTGAACTGGTTACTATAATACATCATTCACTGCAATGTTGAAGGTTATAGTGTAGGCTATGTGCTGCTCACTTCACAAAGATTGCAGCCACTGATGCGTAATGAAATTGCCTGAGTAATACAGTATGGGTGGCTAGAGAATTGAATTTGCACCTTGGCCTCCGTGCTTTACAGCTCACCTGCCTGCGCGCGCCCATCTGAGCGCTGTTTTTATAGTCAGATTTAAACATCATCCACCATCCCATCACCAGATGGTTGTAACTAATGAGTGAAAACAGGCCTATCCCCCCCCTTTTTTATTTGGCGAAGTGACGGGAGAGAATGAAAGCGAGGGAAAGAAAATGTGTGGATATCTCTTCATGGACGGAGTGCATATCTCTCAGTAGACGCAGGAAGCCTGTAAACTGGAATAGTGGATAGAGTCATCAAGAAATCAAAATATCTCGACAAAACCTTTAGCACTGACAAGGACAATTTGAAAACGGGAAAATGTCCAAATCAGCAAACATAGGCAGCACTTAGGGCTCCTTTTATGATATCTCAGCTCGCGATTGATCTCCATGTTTTTATTGCATTCATTATTTATTAAAAATAATTTGCAAGCTAAACATAACGCTAACCTAGTTTGCACTTGGGGACTGCACTTAGGAAATGTAATGGAAATGACATTAGAGATGAACATCTGTGCTGTTTTTCCACTCTCCTCGTGTTTCTTCCCTCAAAGGTGTATTGGATTAACCATTTAACCATTCACCGAATGCAGATGACCACGAGAGACAAAAAAACTACTGCTGACTGAAGAGACCAGAGAGGTCTTGGAGATAGCTTGTTGAGGAGATCAGTGAGGCCTTTAAACATTAGTCTTCTAAACGAGATGTAACAGGTTCCTTGAGGCTCAGTGAGCCATAACCCACATCACTCCTAATCAGACATTTTGGTTAGAAATCAATGAAAATTTAACTTAATCATAATTAATGATAACCTTGTGAGTTTTTAGAAAGCCTAACAGAATGAGCTTCTTCTTTCCTTATTTTAATCGTCATTTATTTATAAAGGCTTGCTTTAATTCTCCAGGATGCCCAGATAAAAATTCCAGCTGCACATTTTAACACCACTTAAGGTTTCCTAAAAAAAAAATGATCCAGATTTTCTGCTTGATTATAATCTGTGGGTAAATGTGAGGTTCTGGAAATGTTTTGTTAGATCTATGGTGGATGGGTACATTGGCCAAACCACTGTCCTTTCCTTCGCTTGTGTTTGTGTGGTGAATCAGTACATGATCCCTTGTCCTGTGGCCTCCACAGAGTGTCCCATATTGAATGTTAATAGAGAATACCCCAGTGATGTCTGGGTGAAATCAGAGACATATGGAATTGATGTTTGAATTACAGTTTCTACTACAGTAACAGGTTCATTTTTTTGCCGTGTGTGTGTGTATAGAGGTGGCGTTGGTTGTCAGTGTGTGTTGGCCAGTCTAACTGCTCCATATGGCCAGCTCCCTGCCTGTAGCCTAGCCTTGGGCAGCGATACACCCGGTTGAGCACGCCACCCAAGACACACCCCTGTCTCCTCCAATCTCCTCCAATCAGCAGGGAGCGTGTCAATCTGTCTAGAACCTCCACTGCTCCTTAATGTCAACCATCAATTATACACTGGCTTCTTCTTCAGCTTGATTTTATTACATATCTGCTCCCACTGCCCTTTTCTACTTTAAATAATAAATTAACCCCACTTGATGTGAAGAGTTGCACCAAGCACTGTCAAAGCTCTGGAGAGATCAGCCTCATTAAATAGTGAAGGGGTGCTTTTTGTTTTTCTGTTTAGATGGCATTTAAGCATGGCCCTCTGTGCATGGCTCTCTGTGCATGGCCCTCTGTGCATGGCTCTCTGTGCATGGCCCTCTGTGCATGGCCCTCTGTGCATGGCCCTCTGTGCATGGCCCTCTGTGCATGGCCCTCTGTGCATGGCCCTCTGTGCATGGCCCTCTGTGCATGGCTCTCTGTGCATGGCCCTCTGTGCATGGCTCTCTGTGCATGGCCCTCTGTGCATGGCCCTCTGTGCATGGCCCTCTGTGCATGGCCCTCTGTGCATGGCTCTCTGTGCATGGCCCTCTGTGCATGGCTCTCTGTGCATGGCCCTCTGTGCATGGCCCTCTGTGCATGGCTCTCTGTGCATGGCCCTCTGTGCATGGCCCTCTGTGCATGGCCCTCTGTGCATGGCCCTCTGTGCATGGCTCTCTGTGCATGGCCCTCTGTGCATGGCTCTCTGTGCATGGCCCTCTGTGCATGGCGTTCTCCTGCTCATGCATGCATGTGTCTCTGTGTGTTCATGGTTGTTTTTCGTGTGTTTCATGGTTGTCGTTCCATGTCATGACGCCCACCATCTCAGATGGTTCTGAAATCGTTTATGTAGTTAGAAACAGGTCAAATTGCCATTCCTGAAACGTTATTTTGTTTAAATGTAATTTGATCTGAAAGAAAATAAGCTAATTGATTGTACCCAAATTGGCCATTTTAATTTATAGGATTCAGATAATATTCAATAAATATAGTAACCAACATCCGATTTGGACCAAACGTCTTCTTACCAATGAGTAAGACATGAGGAATCCCGCCAAAAATGTAAAATGCCGCCCACAGATCCCCCACACCCCATGCCATTCCAACCCCCAACTACCAGTATACAGTATCAGTTCTCTATGTTTGACAAGTAGTATAAAGCTGTGGCTTGGAGTATTGCTTCTCCATACTATGTCATATATTCCCAGTGAATCTGTTGATAGTTTTTTCCTCTGTTTAGAGAAATTAGTCATTGAAGTATCTTGCATTATTTACCATAAAGTGGTGTGAAAGTACCAGATTCTGACCACTAGATGCTAATGTGCCTGCTATACCTCCACACTCTTTTTTCGATTTTGCTGGTCTCTTGTGTATATTAAATAGATCACAACATTCCTTTTGCAATTTTGGGTAGAAAACCAATAGATTTGGCTCATGATGAAAATACATTGTGTGGTCGTCTTCACAATTGAGACCATTCCTCCATGAAAGCAATTCAATTTGTCCTTCTTTTAAGCTTAATCTGTGTCCAAGAAATTGACCCCTTGTGGGTGGATTATTCCCTTCAAAAAAGGTCTGGATTAGTTACTGTTAGACCATTCCTGGTGAACAAGCAAACCATTTGTCTACAGCAGTTCTATTGGTTTCAATGTTATGGTCTCTAATGGTCTTCAAAGGTAAAAGTCCCAAACACATACCATATACACTGAGTGTACCAAACATTAGGAACACATTTTTTGCAAAGGTAATGGTATTGGGTTCTATAAGTGTTGTCACAACATTTTTGTGCCTAGCTAGCCCATTTCTCCATCAAAGTTTTGGGCTTGTAGGAAAAGTCTTCATATTGGAATTGCACCATAGGGATTGCCCTCTCAGAGAGCTGCCACTTGTTGGACTTTTCAAGGAGAGTTGGGCTGAAGCATTAGCTTGCTAAGAGACAAACTGAATTGCTTTATTTGTGAGGATGACCACATAGTTTATATTCATAATGAAAGTAAAGGGGGAAGGGGGAGACCTAGTCAGTTGTACAACTGAATGCCTTCAACTGAAATGTGTCTTCAGCATTTAACTCAACCCCTCTGAATCAGAGAGGTGCGGGGGGCTGCCATAATCGACATCCACGTCTTCGGCGCTCGGGTAACAGTGGGTTAACTGCCTTGCTCAGGGGCAGAGCGACAGATTTTTACCTTGTCAGCTCAGGGATTCGATCCAGCAATGAGCCAAATCTCTAGGTTTTCTACCCAAAGTTGCAAAGGAAAAGCTGTGATCTATTTAATAAACAAAAGACACCATTAAAATGGATAAAAGAGTGTGGCTTTATGGGAAATAATACAAGCAAATTTCTCTGAACGGGGAAAAATACATCTCCAAATTCACAGTGAATAGCCACAGGTTCATACTACTTGTCAAACATAGAGAACTGATAGGGTTGTTAGGGTTGGATTGACATGGCGGTCCGTGGGTGGCTTTTGAATTTTTTTTGGGATTCGTTGTGTCTTACTCTTTGGTAGGAAATAGTTTGGTCACAATCGGATGTTGCGCACTATGTTTATTGAATACTATTTGAGTTCTATCAACTCAAATTGCAAATCAATAAGCTTAATTTCTTAGAGATCAAATTATATTTAAACATTTTTTTCCCTCAGGAATACTAATCGTATCTGTTACTACCTACATCAATGATTTCAGAACAATCTGAGATGGGGGGTGTCTAAATCCTCTTTCTTGTACTTTTTGAGGTGGAATGACCCATGTGTCAGTCAGCTGCACGGTGCAGACTGTGGTGGTGTCAGTCAGCTGCCCGGTGCAGGCTATGATGGTGTCAGCCAGCTGCCCGGTGCAGGCTGCGGTGGTGTCAGTCAGCTCCCCGGTGCAGGCTGCGATGTTGTCAGTCAGCTGCCCGGTGCAGGCTATGATGGTGTCAGTCAGCTGCCCGGTACAGGCTGCGATGGTGTCAGTCAGCTGCCCGGTGCAGGCTATGATGGTGTCAGCCAGCTGCCCGGTGCAGGTTGCGGTGGTGTCAGTCAGCTGCCCGGTGCAGGCTGCACAATGGTGTCAGTCAGCTGCCCGGTACAGGCTGCAATGGTGTCAGTCAGCTGCCCGGTGCAGGCTGCAATGGTGTCAGTCAGCTGCCCGGTACAGGCTGCGGTGGTGTCAGTCAGCTGCCCGGTACAGGCTGCGATGGTTTCAGTCAGCTGCCCGGTGCAGGCTGCGATGGTGTCAGTCAGCTGCCCGGTGCAGGCTATGATGGTGTCAGTCAGCTGCCTGGTGCAGGCTGCGGTGGTGTCAGCAAGCTGCCTGGTGCAGGCTACGATGGTGTCAGTCAGCTGGCCGGTGCCTAATGAACCTACTGTTACAGCAGCACACACACATTAGTCCAGATGAGAGGTAAAATGGATTCACTGTGTAATGGTTTGGCTGCAAGGCTTCCTTAAAATATAAATTGTGTCTGTGAAGACATGCTTAAACTTTCTGGCACCCATTTTAATTAGTATATATTTTTAATGTAATTTAAAGCAATTAAAGAAATATGATCATTATTATTGGGTAATAAATGTAATCATTAAATAACTATGATCATTATTATTGGGTAATAAATGTAATCATTAAATAACTATGATCATTATTATTGGGTAATAAATGTAATCATTAAATAACTATGATCATTATTATTGTGTAGTAAATGTAATCATTAAATAACTATGATCATTATTATTGGGTAATAAATGTAATCATTAAATAAATATGATCATTATTATTGGGTAAATTGAGAAAATAATTTAGTCTGACTTTCCCCCATTTCCTTAAATGACTTTTCTGTGTAAATTGTAACATCCCGACCTTTCCCCATGTGAGATTTATAGCACTCCATTGTAAAAGCAAAGGTTGAAATACTTTGATATTTTTATGACTGGGGTTAGCTTGCCCCTAGACGTGTGTGTGTGTATGTGTGTATGTGTGTGTATGTGTGTGTGTGTGTGTGTTTGTGTGTGTGTGTTTATGTGCCGTGTGTGTGTTTATGTGTCGTGTGTCTGAGAGAACACTTCCAAAGTTTTATAAAACAACCTGTGGCCATGCAATATGTCATGAATGTTGTGGAGTGCCTGTTCCAAGCCACAGCCCTGTAATAACTAGTCCCCTAACTAATCCCATAACTAGTCCCATAACTAGTCCGATAACTAGTCCCATACATAACCAATGAATTGGAGGCAAAGCAAAGACATGTGGTCAATTAGGGATTGGAAATATGCTTCCATGGACTCCGCGGACCTCGTGCACATTTATTTCAGTAAAGTGTCATAATCATGAGCTGTCACTCATAATATTTTTTCTCCCACTTCATTGTTCATGAATGTAATAGTTAAATGATTCAGTTCATCATTTTACACAGTAAATAGAGTGTGAATGTGTGGAAGTGAATTGAGCCTGAGCCTGCCGTTTAGGACGGTGGAGAGCAGAGAGCAGAGAGCGTCTGCATGTGTGAGGACTTGATGTGAGATGCATGTGATAGATATGTGAGCAATATTTTATTTTTGACCTTTATTTTACTAGGCAAGTCAGTTAAGAACAATTTCTTATTTTTAATGACGGCCTAGGAACAGTGGGTTAACTGCCTGTTCAGGAGCAGAACGACAGATTTGTACCTTGTCAGCTCGGGGGGGTTTAAACTTGCAACCTTCTGGTTACTAGTCCAACGCTCTAACCACTAGGCTACACTGCCGCCGATATGTGAGAGATATGTGAGAGATTTGTCTTTTGACCTATGTGTTTATGTGTGTGTGTTGGTAATGACGATGTGTTAACGTGTGTCTGGTTTATTTATTTAATTTAACCTTTATTTAACTAGGCAATTCAGTTAAGAACAAATTCTTATATACAATGACGGCCTACAAAATGTTTATGTTGTGTGCGGCGTGGGGGGGAGGTGGGGGGGGGGGTGGAAGAGGCCTGTCGTCTCTCGCTGGGGTAGAAATGACATCCACCATCTCTTCGTGATGCAGGAGACCAGACAAAACCAGAGTCACTGGTGTCATCTTGACTTTGGGAAGATCTTCTTCCTGGGCTTAATGACACATCTGCAGCGGGGCTATATTTATTACAGTCATGTAGAGTCAAATGAATTGTCTCCTCACATTAATTTTGGGTTTGCCTCTAGCAGTGCTTTAACGGAGGACACTAGGCTCCAGGAGTATTGTTTAATCACATTAATATCACAGCCCCAGGACAACCCAGATAATTGTACAAACGAACATAGAAATATGTATCTCTAACTTTTATGATTGAATTATGCAAATGACTCATCTCCTGCCCTTCCAAGCACTAATCATCTAATTAGGAGTGATGCATTAAATAGTTGTTTTTGGATGGGGATATGGGAGAAGCAGGGAGCAGAAAATTGAATGTGACATTAAAATCTACACAGTAGTTTGTACCAGAATAGCTGGTGTTTTCCTATCCTCTCTCTCTCTCTCTCTCTCTCTCTCTCTCTCCCTCTCGCTGTATCTCTCTCTCCGTCTCTCTCTCTCTCTGTATCTCTCTGTATCTCTCTCTCTCTCTCTCTATAGATATATATATATATCTCCCTCTCTCTCTCTCTCTCTCTCTCTCTCTCTCTCTCTCTCTCTCTCTCTCTCTCTCTCTCTCTCTCTCTCTCTGTCTCTCTCTGTCTCTCTCTCTCTCTCTCTCTCTCTTTTTGTCCCTCTCTAGTTGTGGGCTCATTAGTGAAGTTTTGTAAGACATTATACAAGCTTGATACTTAAGTCCCTTAATCTTATTTTATGCAGTTGCAGTTTTGATTAATTGTGTTGCTGCTCAGATGATTTGTTTTGACATGGAGCTGTTGGACGTGGTGGTGTGGGCGCAGACAGACATAGACGTGCAGTGCTCTGCTCTTGGAACTCAATGCAGTTGAAGAAATGTGAATTAGCGTCCCAATTACACAGATGAATATTTTATGATGTGTTTAGCAGTGTGTGCTCTTTTTTCCTTCCGTGCTGACTCTGGATTCGAGGAGGCTACAGTAATAAGGCACCCATGCAGACTGAGGACAGGACAGCCCAGAGCCCAAACTCTCTCTCTGTTCCATATAAAAAACAGACCATCCTAAACAAAAGGCCTGTGCCTCCCTCTGTGATCTGTGTTTGTCTCCTGAATCTCTGACATCTGGAGGCAATAACCAAGGGCTCTACCTCCCGTACTGCAGCTTGTACTGCAGCCCCTAGCCTGTACTGTAGCCCCGAGCCTACTGTAATCTGTACTGTAGCCCTGAGCCTACTGCAGCCTGTACTGTAGCCCCGAGCCTACTGCAGCTTGTACTGTAGCCCCTAGCCTGTACTGTAGCCCCGAGCATACTGCAGCTTGTACTGCAGCCCCTAGCCTGTACTGTAGCCCCGAGCCTACTGCAGCCTGTACTGTAGCCCCGAGCCTACTGTAATCTGTACTGTAGCCCCTATCCTACTGCAGCTTGTACTGTAGCCCCGAGCCTACTGCAGCTTGTACTGTAGCCCGAGTCTACTGCAGCCTGTAATGTAGCCCCTATCCTACTGTAGCCTGTACTGTAGCCCATATCCTACTGTAGCCTTTACTGTAGACCCTATCCTACTGCAGCTTGTACTGCATCCCCTAGCCTGTACTGTAGCCCCGAGCCTACTGTAATCTGTACTGTAGCCCCTATCCTACTTAAGCCTGTACTGTAGCCCCGAGGCTACTGCAGCCTGTACTGTAGCCCCTATCCTACTGCAGCCCCTATTCTACTGCAGCCCTGAGCCTACTGTAATATGTACTGTAGCCCCTATCCTACTGCAGCCTGTACTGTACCCCCGAGCCTACTGCAGCCTGTACTGTAGCCCCTATCGTACAGCAGCCCCTATTCTACTGCAACCCCTAGCCTACTGTAGCCCCTAGCCTACTGTAGCCCCTAGTCTACTGCAACTCTTAGCCTACTGCAGGCCCTAGCCTACTGTAGCCCCTATCCTACTGCAGCCTGTACTACAGCCCCTAGACTGTACTGTAGCCCCTAGCCTACTGCAACCCCTAGCCTACTGCAGCCCCTAGTCTACTGTAGCCCCTATCCTACTGCAGCCTGTACTACAGCCCCTAGCCTGTACTGTAGCCCCTAGCCTACTGCAACCCCTAGCCTGCTGCAGCCCCTAGCCTACTGCAACCCCAGCTTACTGTAGCCCCTAGCCTACTGCAGCCCTTAGCCTACTGCAGACACCAGTCTACTGTAGCCCCTATTCTACTTAAGCCTGTACTGTAGCCCCTATCCTACTGCAGCCTGTACTGTACCCCCGAGCCTACTGCAGCCTGTACTGTAGCCCCTATCGTACAGCAGCCCCTATTCTACTGCAACCCCTAGCCTACTGTAGCCCCTAGCCTACTGTAGCCCCTAGTCTACTGCAACTCTTAGCCTACTGCAGGCCCTAGCCTACTGTAGCCCCTATCCTACTGCAGCCTGTACTACAGCCCCTAGACTGTACTGTAGCCCCTAGCCTACTGCAACCCCTAGCCTACTGCAGCCCCTAGTCTACTGTAGCCCTTATCCTACTGCAGCCTGTACTACAGCCCCTAGCCTGTACTGTAGCCCCTAGCCTACTGCAACCCCTAGCCTGCTGCAGCCCCTAGCCTACTGCAACCCCAGCTTACTGTAGCCCCTAGCCTACTGCAGCCCTTAGCCTACTGCAGACACCAGTCTACTGTAGCCCCTATTCTACTTAAGCCTGTACTGTAGCCCCGAGCCTACTGCAGCCTGTACTGTAGCCCCTATCGTACAGCAGCCCCTATTCTACTGCAACCCCTCGCCTACTGTAGCCCCTAGCCTACTGTAGCCCCTAGCCTACTGCAACACTTAGCCTACTGTAGGCCCTAGCCTACTGTAGCCCCTATCCTACTGCAGCCTGTACTACAGCCCCTAGCCTGTACTGTAGCCCCTAGCCTACTGCAACCCCTAGCCTACTGCAACCCCTAGCCTTCTGCAGCCCCTAGCCTACTGCAACCCCAGCTTACTGTAGCCCCTAGCCTACTGCAGCCCGTAGCCTACTGCAGACACCAGTCTACTGTAGCCCCTAGCCTACTGCAGCCCCTAGCCAACTGCAGCCCCTATCCTACTGCAGCCTGTACTACAGCCCCTAGCCTGTACTGTAGCCCCTAGCCTACTGCAACCCCTAGCCTACTGCAACCCCTAGCCTGCTGCAGCCCCTAGCCTACTGCAACCCCAGCTTACTGTAGCCCCTAGCCTACTGCAGCCCTTAGCCTACTGCAGACACCAGTCTACTGTAGCCCCTAGCCTACTGCAGCCCCTAGCCAACTGCAGCCCCTAGCAACTGCAACCCCTAGCCTGTACTGTAGCCCCTAGCCTACTGCAATGCCTAGCCTACTGCAACCCCTAGCCTTCTGCAGCCCCTAGCCTACTGCAACCCCAGCTTACTGTAGCCCCTAGCCTACTGCAACGCCCAGCCTACTGCAACCCCTAGCCTTCTGCAGCCCCCAGCCTACTGCAGCCCTTAGCCTACTGCAGACACCAGTCTACTGTAGCCCCTAGCCTACTGCAGCCCCTAGCCAACTGCAGCCCCTATCCTACTGCAGCCTGTACTACAGCCCCTAACCTGTACTGTAGCCCCTAGCCTACTGCAACCCCTAGCCTACTGCAACCCCTAGCCTGCTGCAGCCCCTAGCCTACTGCAACCCCAGCTTAATGTAGCCCCTAGCCTACTACAGCCCTTAGCCTACTGCAGACACCAGTCTACTGTAGCCCCTAGCCTACTGCAGCCCCTAGCCAACTGCAGCCCCTAGCAACTGCAACCCCTAGCTTACTGTAGCCCCTAGCCTACTGTGGCCCCTAGCCAACTGCAGCCCCTAGCCAACTGCAACCCATAGCATACTGCAGCCCCTAGCTTACTGCAGCCCATAGCCTACTGCAGCTTCTAGCCTATTTCCGGCCCTAGCCTACTGCAGCCCATAGCATACTGCAGCCCGTAGCTTACTGCAGCCCGTAGCTTACTGCAGCCCCTAGCCTACTGCAGCTTCAAGCCTACTTCTGGCCCTAGCCTACTGCAGCCCGCAGCTTACTGCAGCCCGTAGCTTACTGCAGCCCCTAGCCTACTGCAGCCCTATCCTACTGCAGCGCTCAATGTCACTAGTGATGGCCGGGGTCACCTGAAGAGACTACAGACACCCTGGTTTGATTCCTGACTGTATCACAACCAGTCGTGATTGGGAGTCCCATAAGGCGGCGCGCAATTAGCCCAGTGTCAGTCTGGCCCTGATCCCCCCCCCCCCCCCCCCCCCCCCCTCCCACAGACACTGTCAGTCTGACCCTGATCCCCACCCCTCCTCCCACAGACTCTGTCAGTCTGGCCCTGATCCCCCACCCCTCCCACAGACACTGTCAGTCTGGCCCTGCTCCCCCCCCCACAGATGCTGTCAGTCTGGCCCTGATCCCCACCCCCCCTTCCCACAGACACTGTCAGTCTGGCTGTGATCCCCCCATCCCACAGACACTGTCAGTCTGGCCGTGATCCCCCCCCCCCTCCCACAGACACTGTCAGTCTGGCGCTGATCCCCCCCCCCCCCTCCCACAGACAGTGTCAGTCTGGCGCTGATCCCCCCCCCCCACAGACGCTGTCAGTCTGGCCATGATCCCCCCATCCCACAGACACTGTCAGTCTGGCCCTGATCCCCCCCCCCCCCTCCCACAGACACTGTCAGTCTGACCCTGATCCCCACCCCTCCTCCCACAGACTCTGTCAGTCTGGCCCTGATCCCCCACCCCTCCCACAGACACTGTCAGTCTGGCGCTGACCCCCCCCCTCCCACAGACACTGTCAGTCTGGCGCTGATCCCCCCCCCTCCCACAGACACTGTCAGTCTGGCGCTGATCCCCCCATCCCACAGACACTGTCAGTCTGGCCCTGATCCCCCCCCCCTCCCACAGACACTGTCAGTCTGACCCTGATCCCCACCCCTCCTCCCACAGACTCTGTCAGTCTGGCCCTGATCCCTCACCCCTCCCACAGACACTGTCAGTCTGGCGCTGATCCCCCCCCCCCTCCCACAGACACTGTCAGTCTGGCGCTGATCCCCACCCCCCTCCCACAGACACTGTCAGTCTGGCCCTGATCCCCCCCCCCCCCTCCCACAGACACTGTCAGTCTGGCCCTGATCCCCATCCCTCCTCCCACAGATGCTGTCAGTCTGGCCCTGATCCCCACCCCTCCTCCCACAGACACTGTCAGTCTGGCCCTGATCCCCCCCCACAGACACTGTCAGTCTGGCCGTGATCCCCACCCCCCCTCCCACAGACACTGTCAGTCTGGCCATGGGAACCACAAAGTTTTCAAATAGCAGCGGAATTTAGGTAAGATGACTGAATTGTGATCCTAACTGCCAGGCTCATCCTGTCCCTTTTCATCCTGGTTATTTATAGGTGTTGTGTTGTCAGGATTATGTTGCTCATGATAGCATATGTGATGTGTAATGTTTAAGATGTTGACCTGTGACCTTCAGAGAGGAAGTCATTTCCTGTGCATGTGCACTGTGTGTATGTGTGTGTGTGTGTGTGTGTGTGTTTATATGCATTGCATACAGTATATGTGCATGTACTTCTAAACATACCAATTAGGAGGAAATGGAGACCTTGGTGGACAAACATGGTCCTGAACACTTTTTATTTTCAACCAAATCACACAGGCGTGGAGAAAGCAGTGTCAGGGGCTAGAAGAGGAAGGTAATGAGGGAGGTGAGGCAGGGAGGAGGAAGAGTGAAAGATGTGCTCAGTGTGCCCCTCCTGGTCTGCGTTAAAGCTTAAGGAGGAGCATTGGGTATGTGATGACATCATTGCCAGTTTTCATGTTCTTGTGGGATCCGTAAGGGAATCATCCCCCTTCTACCCAGAGGAGCCTGGCTCCAATTACTCACCGAGAGTGTCCTGTCTGGGTCGGCCCGGCTGGATCCAATTACTCACCGAGAGTGTCCTGTCTGGGTCGGCCCGGCTGGATCCAATTACTCACCGAGAGTGTCCTGTCTGGGTCGGCCCGGCTGGATCCAATTACTCACCGAGAGTGTCCTGTCTGGGACGGCCCGGCTGGATCCAATTACTCACTGAGAGTGTCCTGTCTGGGTCGGCCCGGCTGGATCCAATTACTCACCGAGTGTGTCCTGTCTGGGAAGGCCCGGCTGGATCCAATTACTCACCGAGAGTGCCCTGTCTGGGTCGGCCCGGCTGGATCCAATTACTCACCGAGAGTGTCCTGTCTGGGAAGGCCCGGCTGGATCCAATAACTCACCGAGAGTGTCCTGTCTGGGACGGCCCGGCTGGATCCAATTACTCACCGAGAGTGTCCTGTCTGGGAAGGCCCGGCTGGATCCAATAACTCACCAAGAGTGTCCTGTCTGGGACGGCCCGGCTGGATCCAATTACTCACCGAGAGTGTCCTGTCTGGGTTGGCCCGGCTGGATCCAATTACTCACGAGAGTGTCCTGTCTGGGAAGGCCCGGCTGGATCCAATTACTCACCGAGAGTGTCCTGTCTGGGAAGGCCCGGCTGGATCCAATAACTCACCGAGAGTGTCCTGTCTGGGACGGCCCGGCTGGATCCAATTACTCACCGAGAGTGTCCTGTCTGGGTCGGCCCGGCTGGATCCAATTACTCACCGAGAGTGTCCTGTCTGGGTCGGCCCGGCTGGATCCAATTACTCACCGAGAGTGTCCTGTCTGGGACGGCCCGACTGGATCCAATTACTCACCGAGAGTGTCCTGTCTGGGACGGCCCGGCTGGATCCAAGCAGCTTCAACCACAAAACCAACCGCAGCTTTGAATTGGTTAACTTGTGAGGCAGATACGTGACTAAAACGTTCCTCTGTTTTCTCTAATGAAGCATTAGTGCCTTGAAGGAGAGATAAGTCTGTTTATTATGCGGCGTAGTCTTTGTGTTCAATGTCCGCTGTTGTCGGTGTCGTGACTGAAATGTGACTGAGGGCTTTTAGCTACTGAAGTGATTGCAGGAAGAGATCTTATCTTTGCTCTGTGAAGGTGAACTTATTGCACCACAACTCCTTCCCACCTCCCACTACCCACCTCCCACTCAAACAAGAAACTCACTTCTATTAAACGCCAGACTACCCTATAGCTCCTACAAAAGACATCACTGGGCCTAGTCCAATGTGTTTTTTATTCATCCCTATGTTATTTAAAGGAGTGTTTAAGGGTCTATATGGGTGGCTTAAAGGAGGGCTGTGTTTTTACTGAGACCATCCGTCTTCCCCAGAACCAACTCACAACATGCTTTTTTCTCGCTCCTCTCTCCCATTACAAGGTAGTGTGTGAGTTTTCATTTGCCTACAGTAAATACACTGTCAGGGGTGTCGGTGGTATATAAATATATCCGGCGAGGAGGAGACTTTAAAGCAGGAGGCTAGAGGATTGATTTATCTCCTGTCCTGTAATGACAGCAGATGTGGACCTGTTATCCTGATGAGCAGTGAACTTGATGAGTTGATAACGTGGGCCGAAGCCCAGTCTGCTTTTAATTACTTACTAGGAATGTATTGGTGCAGGGTGTTGATTCACACACACACTCGATTTCTGTAGAGCTGGACAGGTGACCGTGCCTCTCTCTCTCTTGTCTCTCCTTGACAGAGGCAGGTCTCTCCTCTCAGGTTTTAAATGGCTCCAGTCAGATCAGAGTGGAGCTGAGAAGAACCGTCCAAGCTAGCAATGAGGAATCGGCCCAGAAGCGGCCCTCTTCCTGGGGGCCGGAACTGATTGAATCGGCCCGGAATTGGGTGTCGGACTGCCCTGAATCAAAATGAATAACTGCCCAGAATCGGCCCAAGTACATCGTTTCCATCTACCGGAATTCCCCCAGAAGCGGCCCGTTGCAAATATTTTAAATATGACTATTATACATTTTATACATACAAAAAAACAAAAATTTTGTGTCGGAGGAAACACCATACACCTGGTGACCGTGTCAGCGTGCATGCGCCTGGCCCGCCACAGGAGTCGCTACAGCGTGATGGGCATCCCAGCCGCCCAAACACTCCCCTAACTTGTACGATGCTGGGCTAATTGTGCGTCCCCTCATGTGTCTCCCGGTCACAGGCGGCACAGGTCTCGTACCAGCATCTGTAGCAATGCAGTGTCTTAGACCGCTGAGCCACTCGGGAGGCTCCATCCAAGTTTTTTATGCTTATTAATTGCCTTGTACAAAGTATCAAAATACTAAAATACTACACAGGACTATTAAAGAATTTGTATTTTTGGATCACAGAAACAATGAGAAAGTATGGAAAAATAAATAATGAAATGTTAATTATATAAAGAAGCCCATGTAATCATCTGCTAGAGAGTAGCCCCAATCGGCTCAAGCCCCAAGTAATACATTTGGGCCAGATAATTCACACCAAAATCATCCAGAGCTCAATCCCTGCATCCTGATCATAAGTAATACTCCCGAATACTCCCACATGACGTCAGCCGAGTGCCCCGACTCTCAGACGGAATTGGGACAAGGACAAGGACTGTGCTAGCTGGCGTGTGCCTTCCTGGTTTAGACTCTGCTGCATTATGCTTCCTGGTTTAGACTCTGCTGCATTCTGCTTCCTTGTTTTGCCTCTGCTGCATTCTGCTTCCTGGTTTAGACTGCTGCATTCAGCTTCCTTGGTTTCGACTGCTAAATTCTGCCTCCTGGTTTAGACTCTGCTGCATTCTGCTTCCTGGTTTAGACTCTGCTGCATTCTGCTTCCTTGTTTTGCCTCTGCTGTGTTCTGCTTCCTCGTTTTAGACTCTGCTGCATTCTGCTTCCTGGTTTAGACTGCTGCATTCAGCTTCCTTGGTTTCGACTGCTGCATTCTGCTTCCTGGTTTAGACTCTGCTGCATTCTGCTTCCTGGTTTAGACTCTGCTGCATTATGCCTCCCCCCAGCCTCCCCACTGCCTCCCCCCAGCCTCCCCCAGCCTCCCCCCAGCCTCCCCACTGCCTCCCCCCTG